>NC_136977.1:36775786-36873939 GCF_032717465.1 Coenobita brevimanus
TGGGAAATCCGACTGATATACTGAGTGATGGAATGTCCAAGCAATAAATAAAAGGAAAACAAGACTGATAGATAGATGATAAGATATTAGATTTGACAGATTGATAAATAGACACAGATCAATAGACAGATACATAGACAGGAATTATATATAGGGAGAGAGAAGGACAGATAGCAAGATCAAACACAAACAGAGAGACACAGAGATATAGAGAGAAGACAGAGACACTGAGAGACAGATAGAGAGATGGAGACAGAACTGATAAGAAGACATACTACCAGACAGTTAAACAGATAGATAAGCGAAATCCTGGTGATAGATTAGAGGGTAGATCCAGGCGATAGATAACGAGTGGATGTTCAGTCGATAGATAGAGAGCTGGAAAAGGAAAATGGGTGATAATTGGAACCGGGCGATAAGTCGATAGTCAGAGATAAAAATGACCCTTGAGGTAAAAAAAAAAAAAGTGTTTTGTACAAGTAGATAAGAGAGAGAGAGAGAGAGAGAGAGAGACTTTACTTCCATCTCTCTCTCTCTCTCTCTCTCTCTCTCTCCTTAAGCACAACCATTCTCTCTTCTACACCCAATTCCCCCTTCTCTCCCCACACCCCTTCGTCCCTTCCCACATCACCCCCTCCCCAACACATACCCTCCCTCTCTTCACCTTCCCCATCACTCCCAGTCTCCCCCGAATTTCCCCCATTCCCTCATCCCATTCCCCTTCCCACTCTCAGTCTCTTTCCATCTCTCATCCCCTCCACCTCTCCCCACTCCCTTCCCCTCCTCTGTCTCTCCTCTCTCCCTCCTCTTTCTCCATCCCTCACCCATCCCCTCCTCTGTCTCTCCCCTCTCCCTCCCTCTCCCCCTCCTTTCCCTCCCCGACCTCCATCATTCACTCCCAAAAATCAATTATCCAGGACGATTTTCATAACCCGTTTGCTGAATAATTGGAACATAGTACTAGTAGCAGGCTGGCTGGATATCTGGGGTTCATGCCAGTACTCACTCTTGCCTCCCTCTTCCACGCCTTGCACCATCACCACTCTTATCTCCCTCATCTACCCCTCGCACCATCACCACCTTCATCACCATCACTGTTAGTAGCATTTCCGTCATTTCTGTCATCACCACGACGTCACCATTACCACCATCGCCATCGTCACCATCACTATTGCTATTACTCTCACAGTAATCACTCTAACTACCACTTTTACTATTTCCATCACCAGCACCAACATCACTATCACCATCACCACCAGTAACACCATTTACTATGACCATCATTATCAACACCATCACCCCACCCCCCAATCCTTGCACCGCCATAACCACCATCACCTTCAAAATCTTCACCCTTGCACCATCATCACCATCACCATCAGTATTACCATCACTCCTCCCAAGCACTGTATCACCACCACCATTGCCATCCCCTTCACCATCACCATCACCATCACTGTCATCGTCACCATCAACACCACTGCCACAGCCAACGTCACCACCACCATCACTCAGTCTTTTTTTTTTTTTTACACTTTTTTTTTGCAAGTTCTTCCCCTTTCTCTTTTCTTGTGAATGTCCCATTCTCCTAGCATTCCTTCCTCTCTCTTTCTCTCTCTCTCTCTCTCTCTCTCTCTCTCTCTCTCTCTCTCTCTCTCTCTCTCTCTCTCTCTCTCTCTCTCTCTCTCTCTCTCTCTCTCTCTCTCTCTCTCTCTCTCTCTCTCTCTCTCTCTCTCTCTCTCTCATTTATAAAGATAGATAGATGGATAGATAGCTAGTTAGGACACTCGTAACGAAGGCAAATAATATCGGTCTATACATAGATAGATAGATAGATAGATAGATAGTTGGGTAGATAAATTGCTAGGACACTCCTAACAAAGGCAACTAATAAAACAATGAAAGAAAAGCGTAAACTCAGCAATAAAAACAGACAAATAAAGCACCCAGAGGAGTAGAATCTCAGCTTTTAACCCCGCCTCATTAGGTCTTCAGCAGATGCAGATTATACAAGGTTGTCCATTAGTGACACTGCTGTTGAATCACACATTTGCTTACTTCCACGAGTTGCAATTATTTTATGATGAATGTTGAAAATGGCAACGGGGGTGACACAAGACACGGCACCGGTATTTATCATTGAAGGCGTTAGTGTGTAGGTTATTCTGTGTTTGAGGGGGTGTTGTGTATGTGTGTGTGTGTGTGTGTGTGTGTGTGTGTGTGTGTGTGTGAATGATCAGAAAATTATTGCTGTCTTGGTTATTGGTGCAAAATCCCTTGCAGTATTACTTGCTGCAGATGTGGAAGCGCAGTCATCTCCAGCTTAAAACTCAGTCATGAATCTTTTGCATTGTTACGTACCCTTCTATATCCCTTGCATTACTCATTCGTTACGATTGAAAAAGGACAGTCACCTTCATCCTTTCCGCGCGTAAGTGTCATCGAAGACGTATGTTCTGATGTTTTCGGGTCAGGTAACGCGACATTCGTGATTAAATAAGTTTACCTTTTACCTGCTACACCTGGAAGACATTATGGCAGTCAGGGGGTTTAAAAAGGATCTCAGGTAACTCTTTAAGTATTCTATTTACGATATTTGCGATAACATCAGCTTTTTTTTTTTTTTTAAGTTGAGTGAAATCCTAGCAGTCCCCAGAAGCCAAAAAAAAAGGGGGGGGGGAGGTGGAGTTTGGTGCTAGGGCAATTATGTTAATCGGGTGGAGGACCGATCATAGCAAGTGGAGGGGGGAGGGGAGGGGGTTTGGAAGTAGGGGAGGGGGCTAAAGGTAGGGCAGTATAAACACCTACACTGTATAAAAGAAATGGGGAGTAGGGGGAGTTGGGGAATGGGTTGGGGGTTTGGGTAGGGGATGATATAAAACTCGGCAGTGCAATATAGGAATGTGGCGGGGGATAGATGAGGCTGAGGGTTGAGGGAGGGGGAGTATAAAGAGCTGGAAGGAATAGGGACAGTATAAAACCCACACAACACAGCCAGGAGGGTGAGGTTAGGAGGGGTTGAGAGATTGTTGGTAAGAAAAGCGATATAAAAAAACGCACTTTCTTAATAGTGATGGCCCTCTGCTGCGTGTGTGTGTGTGTGTGTGTGTGTGTGTGTGTGTGTGTGTGTGTGTGTGTGTGTGTGTGTGTGTGTGTGTGTGTGTGTGTGTGTGTGTGTGTGTGTGTGTGTGTGTGTGTGTGTGTGTGTGTGTGTGTGTGTGTGTATTCCTGTCCTGAGCCTCTGCGTATCTATGAATATCATAGTATACTCTCTAGTCATTACGGCGTACGCAAATTACCACTAATGTTATATAAATTGCACACGAGAATCTAACATCATAACACCTGAGACTTCAATTAGTTTTTTTTTTCCGCGGGCATCGAGAGCCCAGAGTATCGTAAGAAATATGTGAAGGGTATTATCTTGCTATTAAGTATTGTTGCCTTGTAGCGTGGGATATATGTGAGGGCATTATCGTCTTATTTATTATCGATATTTCTTAGTGAGGTGTTCTTAGGCAAACTTTCTTTCTGTTTGGTCAAGGATGCTGCTAGGGTTCGGGGAGATTGATTGTGGGGTGCGGTAGGTAGGGTGTGTGGGGTGAGGGTGAGGTTGGGGGGAGGGTTGGATTGGATAAGGAAGAGGAAGAAGGAGAATATGAAGGAGAGAAGTTAAGGGATAAGCACACACACAAACACACCATGAATACGCCAAACCAAACTTGCACCCCCCAAACACCACTTAACACTTTGATAACCGGGCGTAAACGCAGCCAGTCTGGAGCAGCCTGAATCAACTACGCAAGTGTGTGCAAGGCTGACACGAGGTTAAATTAGATAGTTTTTGTGCCTTTGCCTCTGGATGAACGCCTGGTGGTTCAGTTGGGTGTGGCACGCTGACTGGATGCAACAAAAAGGTTTTACTCCGGGGGTTGGGTTTGTTGTTCCAAGTTATGTTGCTCAGGGATAAGCGACTGATCACTCCCACGTTAAATATTTGATAACCTAGCCTCAGGCCCTTATGCTTCTGTTCAGACTGTACTGGATGAGATGATGGATGGATGGTTGGTTGGCGAATTACTTGGATTTCTCTAAGATCAATAAAATCGTCTGGTGTAAAATATAAGAAGAGGCTTAGTTATGTCCACAGCGATTTTTTTTTTTTTTTATGCAGATAGAAAGAACCAGCGCTTGGGAACCTGGAAATTAGTCTCTCCAAAGAAAATTGAGCAGAAGAGAGAGAGGATTAAGATCCTTACGTCTGAGGTCCTTGGCTACATAATGAAGACCTGGGCAGAGGGAAAGACAGACTGACAAAAGTACAGCCAGAGTCAACCAGCTGTGTATATGAAGGACCAGCTGCTTATACTGTCATTCAAGAGAGTTTTTATTCCAGTAATAGCTATTATTTCTGTCCGCAGAATAAAATCGTTCTGGTACAAGCACGTAATAAATAAGTGAATAAATAAGAGGGATATGAGAAGGAGAGAGAGAGAGAGAGAGAGAGAGAGGCTAATTTTCCCGGAGTTTGAGCTTCCGACGTCCCAATTACCCGACAAAAAATGGTGGATGGAAATTAGAAGGCCAAAGCACGCAATTTTTTTCTGTATATTTTAGTCCGAAAAACGCCACTGAAGACTTAATCGTTTGCATACACAGGGGCAGAGGTGTGAGTGTGTGTGTGTGTGTGTGTGTGTGTGAGAGAGAGAGAGAGAGGTGTCTGTAGATAGGTAGGTAGGTAAAGAGAGAGAATGTGTATGTATACATCTGTGTTTGTATGTATGTATGTATGTGTCTGAGCTTGCATGCCTGTGTTTGTGTGTCGTCAACAAGGGCAAATAAATCACCTGACGTAATAGATTAATTTGTTGCGGAAACCAGCTACAGCGGTGATCAGCAGGAAATTACGAACTCTTGTCTGTTGCTATTTTCTTTTGCTCTTCCTTACATCTAAATCTAGGCTCTCTCGACTTGTTAACCTTTTCAGTGCAAGGACGCAGTTCTGTATCACAAGCCGTCGTCACCATCACCACCACCAAACATCAGCATCACTTCCACCCCCACCAGCACCACCACCTACCATCATGATCACTAGCATCATCACCTTTTTCACCACTATCACCAGCAAGATCATTACCCCCACCAGCCCCCAAATCCTTCATCACCACCTCCATCACCAATAAAATCATCATCACCATAACCACCACCACCACCACCACCCAGCAACAAAATCCACCCGCCCACAACCACCATCACCATCAGCACCATCAATATCCTCGCTACTACTGTAACATCACCAACATCAGCAGTACACAAGACTAACTGTAACGCATGACAAGGAAAATCCGATCGATATAACCATAAATGTCATTATATTTCACATGACCAACCTTTATGTATGACAGGGAAAACCAGAGCGATGCATCTGTAAATGGCTTTGTATCTTGTGATTTACCAAGGGAAGTGTGGGGAGGGAAGAGGGAGAGAGGGTTAGGAGAGCAGATATGATGGTCCAGATAATTCCTTCAAGTTTCATTAATTTCTAATGCTCGAAGGAAAGAGTCTGGGCCCAAGGAGGGAAACAATATTTTAAGAATACAAATTTCGGTAATGATTTCTTTCCCGGGCACCTACAAGGAAAAGAAATAATTAAGAATATCACCAATACTCTTCCTTAAATTAGTACAATGTAATCTTTTCCTATTTATAGTTTTCCAGCGACAGAGTTTATACCCCAGGATGTTCAAAGGTACCAATTACACGCTGCTGATTACGTGATTACTGGACAGGCCTGTTCACTGAAGGGACGCTAACTGATAATTAACTCCGAGGTAATTGAGATCTGGGTTCACATTTCTTTGCAGGATAAACGAGCCGCCATAACAGCTTACCCCTTCAGTCCGATGACCTTGTTTTCATTATGTTGTTACGTTCAGATGATTTTATTCAGCTAAGGAGAGACATTTTTAATTTAACCGTCAAAAAAATAAATAAACAGATAAATAGATCAATATAATACGTCACCGAACTGAAGGGGTTGAACTCTCATTACAGATAGTTTTGTTTCTCTCTCTCTCTCTCTCTCTCTCTCTCTCTCTCTAAAATTCACTCTGATCTGACTATGAGATTTTGGTAACTGTGTGAGTGAGGGCAAATATATACTAACAATCTAACACACAACTGAAGCTTAGGAGGGTTTATAAATATGGCACCTGATTATTTTGAGAGCATACGGAGAATTTCAAACTTAGATTCCTTGATATAGATTTTAAACTACACACACTTGATTACTATATAAGTATTATAGCTTATCAAACTTTTTTTATTGTTAACATTCTACGTAAAATTATATATCTGTAGTTTTAACACCTTCATCCCGAGGAGTTCTGTATTTTGTTCTTGCTTTCCAGTTAGCCACACAAACTTAGTAACATTTCCCTGCTTTACTATCCTTGTCCTATATCCGTATAGTTAATTAGTTGTAACCTACCCTGTCACAACCAACATTAAAAGGGCAAATAGGGCTGTTGATGCTTGTTTTCCTTTGTAGTCCATTGTATCTAAGAGTGTGTTTGGCTGGAAGGACAAGAGAAACAGTACAAGACCGTTCCATGTCTCTTATTCTTCCTTTAAAACCAAATCTTATGTTACAAGAGGAAATTTTTCAGATCTTACAGCTACTTGACCACAAACCACCCCTCTAGCAATTCTCTGTCGCTACTAAGATGAATTTAGAAGAAAGATAAGGAGGAAGTGAGAGTCCAGGATCTTTCCATGTCTGTTTGCTCTTCTTACGAAACCAAATCATGCTTACGAGGGTGAAATTAACGTAAGTTAGTTTCCAGATCCCAGAGCAGGTCTGGTTATGGGAGTTATGAGGTGGACTAGCAGGGTGAGGGGAGGGTTATTAGTTGTAGCAATAGGTGTGACTTGCAGAAGTTAATAATTATGCGGGCTACTCTCTCTTTATCACAGTTTCTCTCTCTCTCTCTCTCTCTCTCTCTCTCTCTCTCTCTCTCTCTCTTCCCTTCTCTACGCTCCCCTCTCCTTTCCATACACTCGCTCATCCCACTCTCCCTCCTACTATCTCGCTCCCTTCCTCTTCTTCTCTGTCTCTCGCCCCTCCTTTCCTTCCACTCACGCCCTCCTTATTCAGTCACTTTCCCATCATGTCTCTTCACCTCCCTCTCCCCCATTACTCCTGTCTCTTCTGTCTCCTCCCCCCTCTTCCTCCCCCTCCCCCCTTTCTCTCTCCTCCTTTCCTCTCTCCTTCTCCCTCCTCCCTCCCCGGCCCCCATCTCTCCGCGTTCTTTCTCACCCTAATTCTCCTCTCTTCCCTCTCTTTCTCCACCACCGTCTCTTCCTCTCTTCCCTCCCTTTCTCCACCACCATTTCCCCCTCTCTAGCTCCCTCTCCTAACCTCATCTTTCCTCTTCTTCCCTTCACAGTTCCCTCATCCTCCTCTCGTATCCTTCTTTAAATAATCAGCCTAAATTATAACCATGCCCGTCGCCTCCATCAGCATTAACGTCAATATCTGCTCCATTTTTTTGTCATCTGTTTGGAGATTGGCAGGATAAGAAATAACCAGACAATTACACATGAACCGATAATGCCTGCTTAAATTGGGGTGATGGGATGCTAAAGAGGGCACGGCCAATGATGCAATGTTGAAAAAAATTAATATAAGAACTCGCCATTATTCTCACTCTTTATATTTTGACTCACAAATGTCTTGGCTGTTACTGGCTCACCCTCGAAGCTATCTTGAATCTGGCTGTTAAATTTCTTGGGAGTGAGTGCTTCTGGTAAAACCTGTTTCCAGTTCAGACAGCCTTGCGATGCAACTTTGTGGAGTGACAGTGAGACGGGGACATGTAAGAGAGTACTATTATATTGAGGTTAATTATCCATCTTTCAAAGTCTGTTCTCAGGTCAGTCACTTCGAATGAGACTTAGTAGAATGACAGTAAGACGGGGATAAAGAATGAGCAGTGCCTTTGAACAGACACTAAATAAGAACAATAATAATTTAAAAAAAAAAAAATCTTTCCACCTAAGAGGCGCTAGCGATGAGACTTGGTGAGGTCGAATTGCAGTAAGAGTAAATGCCACTGAAGAGAGACAAAAAAATGTGGCCTTGGTTCATAGGTTGGAAGGGCAAGGGACAATTAGAGAAAAGCTGTTTAAAAAAAAAAAAAAAAAAGAGCGCGCGCGCGCGCGCGCGAGAGAGAGAGAGAGAGAGAGAGAGAGAGAGAGAGAGAGAGAGAGAGAGGAATCTGTTTCATCAATCCGACTGAAGTAACTGTAGCCTGTGAGTAAAACAAGAGCTGAAAATAAAATTGAAATTGTAATGTTTTAAAGCATAAGACAGAATAATTGCAGAGGCAGAGTCGGTTGTATGATAACAGTAATTTATAAAGTGCAGTGAAGAAATGTAATGCGGTAAATAATATACAATGCAAAGCAGAAATGAAATAAAAAGCTGTTGCACTTGCTTTCATTGATGGAATGTGTGTGTGTGTGGGTGTGTGTGTGTGTGTGTGAGAGAGAGAGAGAGAGAGAGAGAGAGAGAGAGAGAGAGAGAGAGAGAGAGAGAGAGAGAGAAGCTGTATGACCTCATCTGGCGTTAAGCATTGTATGTGAAATAGTCTGACATTTGCCAGAATAATATGCCAAATTATATACCACTGTCGCTCTAACACTAATCTGATAGATGAAAATATGTGGCAAAACAATCTGTAAGCCAGTATTAGGTTCAGCTTAGATATAAACGTTTACATCTACTGTATAAAATATGGGGAAAAAAGGGAGCATTATTTAGAAGGGGATCAGCTCAGTCTCGAACCACTCCTCCGAACCACCGAATCAGCTAAGCGAGACCCCGAATCGCAGGTGCTGGGACAGTTTTATAGTGGTGCAGATAGTAGGACGGGTGATGGACTTTGATGGATGGTTGCGGAGAGAGAGGACGTGTGCTTGATCTCTCCTCCAGATTTTAGGGCTGCCCAACCGGCAATAGTTTTTTGCTTCTTTCCCTAATAAAGTTAGGTTAGTTAGTTCTCATATTCCTCCCTACCCTTCTTAGAGATATAGTAGGTGTCTGTATCTGTTTAGTGAGATCGCCTTTGCTTACTCGCCTCTGGAGTGTACCCCCGACTGATCGCTCTGGGGTGTGAGTTATACACAGGCGCGTCCTCCCGAGTGGTTTGAGAGCGTAATCTCGCCGAGGTGCGTTTTCCCCTGGTACTCTGTCCCTTGCTCGTTCTTCTCTTTCTTCCCACTTCCCCCGTGAGGGGGAAGTGGTACCTATGGCAGACGCCGCTGCTGCCTCCCCCCCCCCCTTCAGGGGAGGAGGTAGTCCTGACCGACCCCCGACTGTCTCACGGACGGACTGCCCCCGGGCTGAACGGCCCCGGACACGCCCTCCGCTAGACATAGATGTAAAAAAATGCCAGTTTCGTTTTGCTGCACGCGGTTGGTTCTACTCCCCTGTCCAGCCTCAATCCCTTCATTATCAAGAAGGTGATTGATGGATGTGCAGGAAAGGTAGAACAGGTGAAAAAACTTGCTAGCGGAGACCTTCAAGTAAAGACTGCAAACTCATCCCAGGTTAAGAATTTGATGAAGTTGAGCAAATTCCATTGTTAAGATGTCGTGCCGACGATCCCTCACTCCATGAATTCCTGCAAGGGTGTCATCACTTGCAGGGACCTCATGGTCATGGAAGAGGAAGACATCGTACGTGAACTTGCTCACGAAGATGTAATTGACGCCCGTTTCATTACGAGATTTTTCGAGGGCATGAGGACGAAAACGGCCACGTTTATATTGACTTTCGGCAAAGCAACTCTCCCAACCCATATCAAAGTAGGGTATGAAATTGTTAACGTAAGGACATACATCCCTAATCCACTTCGTTGGTCAGTTATATGGACACTACGAAAAGTCTTGTCGTGCTTCCCAGTCAGTCTGTGGCAAGTGCGCAACGCAAGGTCATGATGCTGAACATTGCACATCAGAGACGGTCAGCTGCTTTCACTGCAAGGGTGCTCACCTCACTTCCTCTAGGGACTGTCCCAAGTGGAAGGAGGAGAAAGAGGTCTGTGCGGTGAAGGCGACTGAGGGCATCTCTTTCTACGAAGCAAGGAAAAAGGTGAAGGAGTTGCATGCAACTCCCACACCAAATAGGTCCTATGCTTCGGCAGTGATGTCCTGCCCTGTGATGTGCGCTGTGGAGACGCGGACTGATCTCGTGCTTGTTAATCAGGTCACTCACTTTACCTCCACCTCCACCTCTCAGCCTCCTGTACGATCCAACTCTCTAACTGACCTCCCTAAACCTTCATCATGCTCACAGGTCGCTGGTGCTTCTCAGTCAGTCAAGCTTAAATCGAAGCCTGACAAGACTGTAAAGCATAACTTTACTACCCTTTCGAAGCCACGTCCTCATGTCCTTCCTGCTCCTGGTCCAGCGAAGGAGAGAAAGAATAGCTCTTCTTCGGTGGAATCTGGGAGCCTTGTTATTGACGAAAATATAGAGGTTTCCGTCAGCAAGCACCGGGAAAGGTCCCTCGGTAGCCACTCGCCTGGTTGCGGGGGGCATAAAAAAGCTAAAAACACTGGTCCCCCACGTAAACCTTAAACCGCCGCATTCACTATATTACAGTGGAATTGTAGAGGTATTGGGAATAAGTTACAAAATATAGCAATCTTGCTTTCCTTACACAGGCCAGACGTTGTTTACAGGAGATGCACCTGGAGGATCATCCTGATCCTCCACAGTTCAGACACTACCACTCGTATAGAAGATATGAAGGTCACGGAGTTGCCATATACACACACAAATCACACCCACAAACGGAAGTGATTCTAAATTCTACTCTGGAAGCTGTCGCGTGCAGAGTAAAATTTAATAACACGTATCTGTCTATTTTCTCTCTGTACTGTCCTCCACATGGCCCCATTGATAGTGATGCTTTCAATTCACTAGTTGACCATCTTCTTGGCAATAAGTTAATGGTTGGCGATTTTAATGCCCATCACTATCAATGGGGTAGCTTCAGGATCGATGGTCGTGCAGAGCAAGCAGCCGACCCAATACTACAGTCCAACCTGTCTTCTGAACGATGGTAGCGCGACTCGTGTAGATGATCGCACTGATAACTTTTCGGCCATTGACTTATCTCTGGCCTCCCCTGGTATACATCAAGATTTCTCATGGGACCCTTATGACGACTCCTTGGGAAGTGATCATTTACCCATCTGTCTTTCTTATACACTCGACATCGTTTCGGACCCTCCACCTCCAAAATTTAACTATAAGAAAGCAGTTTGGGGATCCTTCTCAATGATTGCCAATTTAGATATATCTGGGGAGACCATAGATGTTAAGGTCGAAAATGTAACTACTTCCATATTACACGCAGCTGAGGCTGCTATTCCCAAGACTTCTACACTTCATGCAAAGTATAGAGCACATTGGTGGATGCTGCACTGCCGACAAGCATTAAGGAAACGCAATAGGAGATACAGGATTTTCGATAGTCAGCCCAGTGATGGAAATTTTATTGCATACAAACAGGCATGGGCTGAGACATGGAGAATAATAAGCAGGGCCATAAGTGACTTCTGGCGGTCCTTTGTGTCCACGGTGACTCGTACAACACCATTAAGTAAAGTCTGGTCCACCATAAGAATACAGTATTACATAATAAAGGCCCATACTTCCCTATCACCACCCTGAAGGTTAATAACACCATCTATAACGAGCCCGTGGACGTTGCTAACATCCTCGCCAGAAGTTTTGCTCATGTAAGTAGCTTAGCCAATTATGATCCGCGTTTTCAACATCATAAACGCACGGCTGAGCTACAGTTAATTGGCTTTGCCACAGAAGACGTAGGCTCCCCATACAACCAAGAGTTTATGCTAGATGAACTGCTCCTTGCCCTTAAATCCTGTAAAGACACCAGCCCTGGACCAGACACCAACACGTACGGTATGATCCAGCATCTTAATCAGGACAACCTGATTAAGATGTTAGCATTGTACAATGAGATATGGGCGTCTTGAACGTTCCCAAACTCATGGCACTTTGCGCACGTCATACCGATACCCAAAGAGGCTGGTTGTCTTATGAATCCCACTTCATTTCGTCCTATTGTGTTGACTTCTTGTCTATGTAAGGTCATGGAACGAATGGCCAACAATAGGCTTCTTTTTGTTTTCGAGTAGAAGAATTTGTTAATGATCAACAATGTGGCTTCCGTAAATACAGAAGTTCACTAGATCATTTAATGAATTTGGAGCATTGTATTGCAGAGGCATTTGCCAATAAAGAATTCATGATAGGGGTGTTCTTGGACATCCATAAAGCCTATGACATGACATGGCGACACGGTATACTAATGAAGCTCTATGCTTATGGTTTAAGAGGAAATTTGCCTATTTTTATTTCAAATTTCTTAAGGGACAGGACTTTCTCTGTCAAATTGCCCCATAACGTAGCACCGGATATATTTATCCAGGAAAACGGGGTGCTGCAGGGAAGTGTGCTTAGTCCTACTTTATTTAGTATTATCTATCTATCTATCTATCTATTGCCAGACGCCTCAATCTCGTTTCGGGTGGCCACAAACAAATCGCCTCCACGTCGTTCTGTCCCCCGCCATTTCACTGCCCTGCTCCCAACTCACACCCCCCTCTCTCATATACCTCTCCACCCCATCCCTCCATCTCATCCTCGGCCTCCCCCTCCCTCTTCCTCCCTCCACCTCACTCACATACACTCTCTTCGTCAGTCTTTCACCATCCATCCTCTCCACATGGCCAAACCACCTCAGTGTGTTCCTCATAACACTTCCTATCACATCCACACCACAACGCTCCTTTATATCCTCATTCGTCAGCCTGTCTCTCCACGTGACTCCACAGGCTCCTCTTAAATAACTCATTTCCACTGCTCTCACTCTTGACTTGTGTCCTTCCAACAACGTCCAAGCTTCACTTCCATACGTTAGAGTTGGTATCACAATACTGTCATGTAGTAACTTTTTCACTTCCATGCTCACTTCCCTTTTTCTTATCACTGCTTTCAAAGAACCAGCAACCTTTCTTCCCTGCTGTTCCCTTTCAAGCACTTCACCCTCCAAACCTCCGTCCTTACTCATCACACAACCCAAGTACTTAAACATATTTACATTTTCCAATCCCTCACCATCCAACCTCGCTGTACATTCACTGACTTCACCTCTCTCAAAGACCATCACTTTACTCTTCCCTACATTCACCTTTAGATTCCGTTTCTTACACACTCTCCCAAACTCATCCACCAAGCCTTGCAGCTCCCCTTCATCTTCACTCAACAACACAGGATCATCTGCAAACAACAGTACAGGGAGTTTCCAAACACTATCCTCTCTCACCAAGGCCACTCCAACATCCACTACCCTACCTTGTACCTCTTTTATTACCCCATCCGTGAGCAGATTGAACAACCATGGAGACATGACACATCCGTGTTTCAACCCAACCTCCAAAGAGAAAAATTCACTTAGTTCGCCATCCACACGCACTGCAGCCTTAGCACCATCATACATACTCTTCACAGCATTCAACAACTTCCCATCTACTCCATATATTCTTAATACTTTCCACAATCCTTGTCTATCCACCCTGTCATATGCTTTCTCCAAATCCATGATTATGATCAATGATATTCTGTCATCAGCTCCCATCTCGAGGCATCTTAAATACTCACTCTACGCTGACGATTGTGCAATATGGCACTCTTCCCGTAATCCACAATTTTGGGCTGGGCGGATTCAAGCAGCCCTTGACTCCGTCCACCAATGGGCCTTGCAGTGGGGTTTTAAGTTTTCCGTCCGTAAGTGTGCCGCTGCAGTTTTTACGACTCGTAACGTACCAAATTTGTGCTTAACTTTGGATAATCAGGCGGTACCTTCTCAAAATTCTGTAAAGTTTTTAAGAATACATTTTGATCATCAGTTGAACTTCAAAATTCATGTTAATAATTTGATTGCTCGTTGTGATAAACTGGTAAATGTCCTCAAGTACCTAGCGGGTACCACATGGGGTGCTGACAGAAAATCTTTATTATTGGTGTATAAGTCCCTCATTCGATCGAAGCGAGACTATGGCGTACAGGTGTATGGCTCGGCATCCAATGCCATGCTGAAAGGACTGGATGTGTTGCAGAGTAAATGTTTGCGAATGTGTCTTGGAGCCATCAGGTGTACCCGTGTAGCTCGTATGGAAGTGGAGGCGAATGTTCCTCCCCTCCATATTTGCCGTGACCATCTGGCCTTATCGTATGGCCTACGAACATCAAGGAAAAGTAATATCGGCAATGTGGCCTGTACCCCCTTGCGTCAATACCACCACCTTATGCGGGGGGTGCGTCGGCCACTTGCCGTTTGCCTCCACTTACTAACTCAGGAGCTTGGTGTGGACCTCAGTGACTGTGACAAGCTGGTGTTTAAAAATATAGCACCTTGGGAGCCACCCAGCTTTACAGTGGATGTATTATGGCTCCCAGCACCAAAGGCCAAGGCGCCGGAGGTGGAGGTCCACCACTTATTTCGTAACATCGTCGTTCGTCACTTGGGGTCCCATCAATTGCACACCGACGGATCCAAGTTGAGTGAATGTATGGTTGCAAGTGTGTGTGGTCGACTGAATGTGCACTTAGGTATGAGTTGCCGACTCATACATCTGTGTTTACCTCCGAACTTTTTGCTGTTGACAAAGCCATAGACTATGCTCTCAATTCTAGGCATGACTCAATTGTCATATTTTCGGATTCAAAATCAGCCCTTCAGGCAATTGCATCTTGTACTACGGACTCTCACGAGATTCAGGGCCGCATCATTAATAAGTTGCATTCATGCAACAAGTCATTCACGCTGATCTGGGTGCCTGGTCATTGTTGTATCTATGGCAATGAGCAGGCTGACTTACTTGCAAAGTCGGCTGTAGAGCTCGAGGAGACTTGGGATGTTCCTCGTGATCTACGGTCGAGTCTCTCTCTCAGAAAGAAATCAATCAATCTTCTGTGGCAAAGTCAGTGGAACAGACTAAATATTCCAACTAGTAAGCCGCACCTGGGCGACTGGGACACTGTCAACCTCCCCAGTCGCCTTGAAGAAAAAGTATTGGCGAGAATACGGCTCAATGCCACAGTTCTAACTCACATGAAACCATATATGGAAAGACGCTTCCCACCACACTGTGAGATGTGTAATGCGGTGTTATCTATCAGTCATATCATCCTGCGCTGTCGGCGATTTATTCGTGAACGTGCTTCACTTATAAATTACTGCGGTGCAGTAGACGTCCCCTTCACCCTTTCCACCATCCTGGGTGATGGGGACATTGTTATGACTGTTGATAAATTGATGGCTTTCTTGAGAGAGACTGGACTGATCAGAGTGATGTGACTTTTTTACTGTATGGTTATGGTTTTTATCACTTGTAAATGTGTATATATTGTACTATTAATTAGGGTTGACAGTTGACATATTTGAAATAGTTCCTCTTCCCACTGACCTATTTCTAATATTGATGTCCCCTACATTAAACCTCGTTCCTTGACTGACAGTCACCAGCTTATGAGTGCTAGTGTTCAATATAGAAAGGTATTGGGCACTTGCTGTCGATGGTGGTCTGTTGGACGAGGTTCTTCACTTTTTGTACATATTATGTAAATACATTATACTATGTTCCTGAAGTTACTAATTAGGCCCGACAGCTGACGTATATGGAAATGTTCCTGACTTGTCTGGTTCTCCTTCATATATTGATGTCCCCTACATTAGGTTGTGCCTCGACTGACAGTCACCAAGTGATGAGTGCAGGTGTGTAATGTAGAGAGGCATTACATATCTGCAGTCGATGGTGTTCTCTTGGTCGAGGTCTTTCTACCATTAGTGTAGGTTTAGTTATTTGTCTCTTTAGGATTTAGTATGGGTTAGTGATTTGTCAGTTAGGTGATTAGTTTCAGGTTCTTTAGATTAGGCATTTTTGTTTATAATTTAAGGTCAAAAAATATAAAAATATAAAAAGAAATAATAAAAATAAAAATACACAAAAATAATAAAATAAAAATTATTATATATATATATATATATGCGTGTGATTGAAAATATGTCTGTATATATGCATGGAAGTGTGTATGTTTGTGTATGAATGTATATACGAGTATATATATATATATATATATATATATATATATATATATATATATGTATATATGGGTAGCTGTATATACATATATATATCTGGCCTTAATGACCAGGAGCTTTGCCCCAATGGTCGATAGGCCAAAAAAAAAAAAAAGGTGGGACTTTGATGGATAGTCGTGGAGAGCGCAGAAGTTTATTCGCTGATCTCTCCTCTAGCTTTCTAGGGCTGCCTCACTGGCAATAGTTTTGTAAATAGACCCAATAAAGTTAGGTTAGCTAGATCTCATTTTCCTCCCAGGCCTATTAGAGATATAGTAGGTGTCTATATCTACTCACTGAGATTGCCTTTGCCTACTCACCTCTGGAGTGTACCCCCTACTGATCGCTCTGCGGTGTGAGTCTCACACAGGCGTGTCCTCCCGAGAGTGGTTTGAGAGGGTAATCTCAGACTAGGTGTGTCTTTCCCAGGTGCTCTGTCCCTTGCTTGTTTTTCTCCTTCTTCCCATAGGAGAAGTGGTCACTATGGCGGACGCCCCTGCTGCCTCCCCCCCCTTCAGGGGAGGAGGTAGTCCTGACCGACTCCCGCCTGTTCAACGGACAGACTGCCCCCAGACTGAATGGCCCACGATACGCACCCCTCTAGACATAAATATCAAGAACGCCTCGTTCAAGCTTATTCATGCAGTTGGTTCTACTCCCCTGTCCAGCCTCAATCCATTCATCATCAAGAAGGTGATGGACGGGTGTGCCAGTGAGGTAGAACAAGTGAAAAAACTTGGAAATGGAGACCTCCTAGTAAAGACTCTCAACTCCTCTCAGGTTGAGGACTTGCTGAAGCTGCGCAAGTTTCATTGCTATGCTGTCGTGGCCAAGATCCCAACCTCCATGAATTCCTGCAAGGGTGTTATCACTTGCAGGGATCTCATGGTGATGAGTGAGGAAGAGATCATGAGGAACTTGCTCAGCAAGATGTCATTGATGCCCACTTTATAACTCGTTTCCAGGAAGGCATAAGGACAAAGACAGCCACAGTAGTCTTGACTTTTGGAAAAGTATCTCTACCTACTAATGTGAATGTAGGATATGAAATAATCAATGTCAGACCGTACATTCCCAATCCCCTTCGTTGCTCAAAATGTCAGCTCTATGGACACCACGAAAAAACTTGTCAGGCTTCCAACTTAGTGTGTGGTAAGTGCGCGGCTGTAGATCACTCTGCTGACAAATGTACATCCGAGACTGAGTGCTGCTTTCACTGCAAGGATGCTCACTCCACTTCCTCGAGGGTTTGTCCCAAGTGGAAGGAGGAGAAGGAAGTCTGTACAGTGAAAGCGACAGAGGGCATTTCCTTCTACGATGCTAGGAAGAAGGTAAAGGAGTTGCATGCAACTCCCAAGCCTAATATCTCCTATGCATCGGCGGTTGTGTCCCGTCCCGTGATGTGCACCGTGGAGACATAGACTGACCTTACCGTCACTCCTCATGCCACTCGCCCTACCTCTCAGTCTAGACCCCCTGTACGTTCCAACTCTCTTACAGACATCCCTGTCGCTACTTGCTACTCAGGCTGCCACTGCTCCTTCGCAGTCGGTGCGACCAAAATCGAAGTCCAACAAGTCTGATAAGATTAATCTGACCACCCTCACCAAACAGTCATGTCCTCATATTCTTCCTGCTCCTGGTCCAGCAAGGGAGAGAAAGAATAGCTCTTCCTTGGTGGAGTCTGGGAGCCTTGTTATTGACGAAAATATGGAGGTTTCCGTCAGCAAGCACCGGGAAAGGTCCCTCAGTAGCCACTCGCCTGTTGGCGGGCGGCATAAAAAACTGAGAGCACTGGCCACCCTCATAAATCTTAAACTGTCACTTTCACTATATTACTGTGGAATTGTAGAGGTGTTGGGAATAAGTTACAAAATATAGCAAACTTGCTTTCCCTACATAGGCCAGATGTTGTGTGTTTACAGGAGATGCACCTGGAGGATCATCGTGATCCTCCACAGTTCCAACGCTACCATTCGTATAGACGGTATGATTTCACGGAGTTGCCATATACACACACAAATCACACCCACAAACGGAAGTGATTCTAAATTCTACTCTGGAAGCTGTCGCGTGCAGAGTAAAATTTAATAACACGTATCTGTCTATTTGTTCTCTGTACTGTCCTCCACGTGGCCTCATTGATAGTGATGCTTTAAATTCACTATTTGAACATCTGCCTGGAAATAAGTTAGTGTTGGGCTACTTTAACGCCCATCACTATCAATGGAGTAGCTTGAGGATCGATGGTCGTGGGGAGCAAGTAGCCATCCTAATATTACAGTCCAACCTCTGTCTTCTGAACGATGGTAGAGCGACTAGTGTAGATGATCGTACTGGTAACTTCTTGGCCATTGACTTATCTCTGGCCTCCCCTGGTATACATCAAGATTTCTCATGGGACCCTTATGATGACTCCTTAGGAAGTGATCATTTACCCATCTGTCTTTCTTATACACGCGACATCGTTTCAGACCCTCCACCTCCAAAATTTAACTATAAGAAAGTAGATTGGGGATCCTTCTCAATGATTGCCAATTTAGATATATCTGGGAAGACCTTAGATGTTAAGGTCGAAAATGTAACTACTTCCATATTACACGCAGCTGAGGCTGCTATTCCCAAGACTTCTACAGTTCATGTGAAGTATAGAGCACATTGGTGGACGCCGGATTGCCAACGACCATTAAGGAAATGCAATAGGAGACACAGGATTTTTGATAGTCAGCCCACTGAGGAAAATTTTATTGCATACAAACAGGCACAGGCTGAGGCAAGGAGAATAATAAGAAGGGCCAAACGCGACTCCTGGCAGTCTTTTGTGTCCACGTTGACTCGTACAACACCATTAAGTAAAGTCTGGTCAACTATAAGAATATTAAATAATAAAGGCCCATACTTCCCTGTCACCACACTGCAGGTGAACAACACCATCTATGACAAGCTTGTTGACGTTGGTAACATCCTCGCCAGGAGTTTTTCTCATGTTAAGCTCAACCAATTATGACCAGCATTTTGAACATCATAAACGCACGGCTGATCTACAGTTAATAGACTTTGCCACAGAAGACGTTGACTCCCCGTACAACCAAGAGTTTATGCTAGATGAACTGCTCCCTGCCCTTAAATCCTGTAAAGACACCAGCCCTGGACCAGACACCATCATGTACGGTATGATCCAGCATCTTAATCAGGACAACCTGATTAAGATGTTAGCATTGTACAATGAGATATGGGCGTCTCGAACGTTCCCAAACTCATGGCACTTTGCACATGTCATATCGATACCCAAAGAGGCTGGTCGTCTTATGAATCCCACTTCATTTTGCCCTATTGTGTTGACTTCTTGTCTATGTAAGGTCATGGAATGTATGGTTAATAATAGGCTTCTTTTTGTTTTAGAGTCGAAGAATTTGTTAAATGATCAACAATGTGGCTTCCATAAACACAGAAGTTCGCTAGTTCATTTAATGAATTTGGAGCATTGTATTGCAGAGGCGTTTGCCAATAAAGAATTCATGATAGGGGTGTTCTTGGACATCCATAAAGCCTATGACATGACATGGCGACACGGTATACTAATGAAGCTCTATGCTTATGGTTTAAGAGGAAATTTGCCTATTTTTATTTCATATTTCTTAATGGACAGAACTTTCTCTGTCAAATTGCCCCGTAACATAACATCAAATGTAGTTATCCAGGAAAACGGAGTGCTGTAGGGAAGTGTGCTTAGTCCCACTTTATTTAGTATTATGATCAATGATATTCTGTCATCAGCTCCCATCCTAAGAAATCTTAAATACTCACTCCACGCTGACGATTGTGCAGTATGGCTCTCTTCCCATAATGCACAATTTTTGGCTGGGCGGATTCAAGCAGCCCTTGATTCTGTCCACCAATGGGCCTTGCAGTGGGGTTTTAAGTTTTCTGTCTCTAAGTGTGCCGCTGTAGTTTTCAGTAATCATAATTTACCTAATTTGTGCTTAACTTTGGATAATCAGGTGGTACCTTTTCAAAATTCTGTAAAGTTTTTGGGAATACATATTGATCATCGGTTGAACTTCAAAATTCATGTTAATAATTTGATTGCTCGTTGTGATGAATTGTTAAATGTCCTCAAGTACCTAGTGGGTACTACATGGGGTGCCAACAGAAAATCTTTATTAATGGTGTATAAGTCCCTCATTCGATCGAAGCGAGACTATGGCGCACAGGTGTATGGCTCGGCATCTGATGCCACGCTGAAAGGATTGGATGTGTTGCAGAATAAATGTTTGCGAATGTGTCTTGGAGCCATTGGGCGTTCCCATGTAGCTCGTATCAAAGTGGAGGCGAATGTTCCTCCCCTCTGTATTCGCTGTGACCATCTGGCATTATCATATGGGTTAAGAACATCAAGGAAAAGTAATATCAGCAATGTGGCCTGTAACCCCCCTGCATCAATACCACCATCTTATGAGGGGGGTGCGTCGGCCATTTGCCTTTCGCCTCCACTTACTGACTCAGGAGCTTGGTGTGGACCTCAGTGACTGTGACAAGTTGGTGGTTAAAAATATAGCACCTTGGGAGCCACCTGGTTTCACTGTTGATGAGTCGTGGCTCCCAGCACCAAAGACCAAGGCGCCGGAGGCGGAGGTCCACTATTTGTTTCGTAACATCATCGTGCACCACTTGGGGTCCCACCAATTGTACACCGATGGTTCCAAGTCGAGTGAATGTGTGGGTGCAAGTGTATGGTCAACCGAATGTGCCCTCAGGTATCGGTTGCCGGACTCATACATCTGTTTACCTCCGAACTTTTTGCTATTGACAAAGCCATAGACTATGCTCTCAATTCTAGGCATGACTCATTTGTCTTATTTTCAGATTCAAAATCAGCCCTTCAGACGATTGCTTCTTGCACTATGGATTCTAATGAGATCCGAGGCTGCATTGTTAACCCGTCACGTCCTGAGCTATTTCGCACCTCTGACACCCCCCAATCCCGAGGTATTTTAGAAAATTTTTTTTTTGTCTAAAACCTTCGCTTTTGGTGAGAAACATCGAAAATTCATAGAGAAATCGCTCACCTGAGGTTTAAAATACTCGATCCAGGTACCGGTACCTCCTTACCTGATTGGGTTTCCTAACAGGCTGGCACCAAAGAAAACGAGTTCTATGGGAGGGTAACTATTTCACACCACTCATAAACGGTATTTATTTATTTACTTGGTACGAATTTATATGTAGTATGAGAGTATATTGGTTTTCAAACAGTAATAGAGGCATTATAAGCATTGTTTCAATCACTAACTCATCACCATACCTGACCTTCTTTTGCCACATTACCTGATCATTATTTCTGACTGTTTCTTCCTGTAATGCTATGTAAACTTTGTCCTCCACATTGTCATCGATTGGGGAATCACTCTGGCCCTGAATGTTTTTACTGGCCAGGTCACTGGTAACAGGTGAATTGCTGAGACAATGGCATGAGGGGGGGAGGGGGGAGGTTATGCGGTGTAAGGCATTGTCCCTGCTTGGAATCTTGAAGAGGAATAGAGGAAGGTGTCCCGTATATACGTACGAAAAATCACGTGTGAAAATTGAAAATTGTGCAAATTAGGGACCTTACAATTGCACGACGTACCAGTACGTCGCCGGGACTACCAAATGCAAAATGTTGTAACGTACCCATACGTCGACGGGACGGGGCGGGTTAATAAACTGCATTCATGCAACAAGTCATTCACGCTGATCTGGGTGCCTGGTCATTGTCATATCTATGGCAATGAGCAGGCTGACTTACTTGTAAAGCCGACTGTACTGTAGAGCTCGAGGACACTTGGGACGTTCCTTGTGATCTACGGTCGAGTCTCTCTCTCAGAAAGAAATCAATAAATCTTCTGTGGCAAGGTCAGTGGACCAGACTAAATATTCCAACATGCAAGCTGTACCTGGGCGACTGGGACACTGCCAATCGTCTCAGTCGCCTGGAAGAAAAAGTGTTGGCTCGTTTGCGGCTTAATGTCATCATCCTAACGCACATGAAATCTTATATGGAAAGACGATTCCCACCGCACTGTGACATCTGTGATACAGTGTTATCTATCGGTCATATCATCCTGCACTGTCGGCGATTTATTGGTGAAAGGACTTCACTTATAAATCACTGCGGTACAACAGATGTCTCCTTCACCCTTTCCACCATCCTGGATGATGGGGACATTGTTATGACTGATAAATTGATGGCTTTCTTGAGAGAGTCCGGACTGATCAGAGTGATGTGACTTTTTTACTGTATGGTTATGGTTTTTATTGACTGTAAATATATATATATATATATATATATATATATATATATATATATATATATATATATATATATATATATATATATATATTGTACTATCAGTTAGGGTTGACAGTTGACATATTTGAAATAGTTCCTCCTCCCACTGATCTATTTCTAATATTGATGTCCCCTACATCAAACCCCGTTTCTCGCCTGACAGTCACCAGCTGATGAGTGCAAATGTGCAATGTGGAAAGGTATTGGGCACTTGTAGTCGATGGTGGTCTGTTGGGCGAGGTACTTCACTTTTTGTACATATTACATAGATATATTATATCATCTTGTTTAAGTCATTCTAATTAGGGCCGACAGCTGACGTATATGGAAATGTTCCTGACTCGTCTGGTTCCCTTTCATATACTGATGTTCCCTATATTAGGTTGTGCCTCGACTGACAGTCACCAGGTGATGAGTGCAGGTATGGAATGTAGAAAGGCATTACATATCTGCAGTCGATGATGTTCTCTTGGTTGAGGTATTTTTATTTTAATCATTGCTGTAGGTTTAGCTATTTGACTTTTTAGGATTTAGTATACTGTAGGTTAGCGATTTGTCTGTTAGGTTATTAGTTTTAGGGTCTTTAGATTAGGTATTTTCGTTTATAGATAATGTATGGTCAAAAATTACAAAAAATTAAAATTAATAGCAAAAATAAAAATACAAAAAATAAAATAAATTAAAAATTATTATTATTATTATTATATATATATATATATATATATATATATATATATATATATATATATATATATATATATATATATATATATATATATATATATATATATATACACGTGTTTGTGTGTGTGTGAGTGTATATATACATATATATATCTGGCCTTAATGACCAGGGTCTTTGCCCCAATGGGCGATAGGCCAAAAAAAAAAAAAAAGTAGGACGGGTTGAGTGTTGGTCTAAATATGCTCGTGGCTGTATTAGGAGCGTGACTCTGCCTGACGTGAGGTGTTACGGGGCTATCTGGATCAAAAGGGCTACTCTGGAGGGTGTAAGAAAGTGAGAGAAATGAAAGCAAGGAAGGGGAGGGTAGGAATTTGTGAGGTGAAGGGATTAGGGGTGGGGGTTTGACAGGTGTGAGAGAGTGTGTGCGGTGGAGATGTGAGAGGGATGATGGGAGGTTATGAGGGCAGGAAACATAAGGGGTAGGGTGGTAATGTGAGAGACGAAAAGAGAGCGTGGGGTGAGTGTGTGAGGGTAAGGGAGGGATGGGAATACGAATGCATGAAAATAATGAGTAGTTTGAAGATGTGAAAGGAGTGGGGGGGAGAGGGATGTGGAAGATGTGATAGGAAAGGGGAGATGGAGATATGGGAGGAGGTGCTGAAGAGGGGAAGAGGTAATTATACAGGAGGAAGGGGGGGATACTGGACAACACCTCAGATCTATAATCCTTTCAATGCCCGACTTCTCACCCAAACTCGAGAAAATTGTTAGACAATAGCAAGAATGTAATTTAGAAGACGTCATCTTAAAGGACTAAACTGACATTGCTTCTAACTCTTAAGTACGAGGAAATTGCCCGGGTTAATAAAATCGACCAATGGAAGCAAGAATAAAATATATAAAACATTTTAGATAGGAAATTGTATAACAGACATTAATTTTAGCTCCTTAGATAGACACAAGCGCTCGTGGGCCCTTCGGGCCCGAGTAGACTCGATTTCTAAAAGTCCCGTTACCGAATGAACTGTTTTCCAAACCAAACTTTGATCGCTCTGAACTCTAATAAAAAACCATCAATCGACATGGGACTAAGTTTGTCGACATCAGCGAATTTCTGCGATTTCATGCCAGTTTTGGTGCACCAGGACGCCTCCGTAAAGAAGAAAGGCGCCCTCACCTCGCTTCCGGAATGGAACCCAAGTTGTCCGAACGCAAGTCAGAGATATTAACCACTCGGCCACGGCAACCGACCGGACGCCGGGAGCGGCGTTTATTGGTCAAAATTTGATCGCTCATTAAATATAGTAAAAGTTTTTCAATCGTGATGGGATCAAGTTTTTTCACATCAGCAATTGCGGTTTTTGTGCCAAGTTTGGTGCGATTTGAATGTGTAGTTTCGGCTGCCCAAAACACACACACACACACACACACACACGGTTACTGCTGTAGTATATTAGATTGGATTCTCTCTCTCTCTCTCTCTCTCTCTCTCTCTCTCTCTCTCTCTCTCTCTCTCTCTCGTCTAGCGGTATCATGAATAAAATATGCGTCATCGTAAGGAAGTGATGAAGGTCTAAGGTGACACACCAGTGAGTCAGCACAAGTCGGAGTTCTTTTTTTTTTTCTTCTTTGCCTTGCCTAATTCCGACCTTCCCTTTTTTTCTTGCTTTCCTTGATAATAATTTTCTTTTCATCTTTTGAGATCATCGTATTTTCCATTTTATCCTTTATCCCTCTTTCTTTTCTCATTCTCACACGTTTTGCCATCACTGTGTGTGTGTGTGTGTGTGTGTGTGTGTGTGTGTGTGTGTGTGTGTGTAAGCAGATCCACTTTGCAAGCAGCGTCGTAGCCCCTGTGCTTAGGTAGAGATGGGGCGGGGGGAGGGGGAATGTCTGAGACTTCTCTTTCCTTCATATTCTTGACTTGGAAGAAATGAAAGAGCAAAGAGTTCTAATACCCCGAACTGTTGTTTGTAGTGATGATGGCAGTGATTGATGATGACAGTGACTGATGAAGATAATGATGATGATGATCATGGTTGTGACAGTGATTCTTCTCCATGATGGTTGATTTGGTGGTGGTGGTGATTATGATGATAATGATGATGGTAATGGTGACGATGGTTGTGATAGTGATTCTTCTCGATGATGGTTGTTTTGGTGTGTTGATGATTATGATGACGGTTGTGATAGTGGTTCTTCTTGATGACGGTTGTTTTGGTGATGATGGTGATGATGATGGTACAGATAATGATAGCTATGAAAATAATAATGATAGCAACAACAAAGACCTTGACAATAATCATAAACATGACGATGATAATTAACGAAGGTAATAAAGATGGTGATGACTATAATAACGACGTTGACATTGATAAAGATAACGATACTGACGGTGACGATGATGACTTAACGATGATAATAATGAAGATAATAATACCAGTAATTCTTCTTTCTTTTTTCACTTTCTTCTTTCCTTTCTTACTTTCTTCTTTCCTTCAATACTTTCTTCTTCTTTCCTTTCATACTTTCTTCTCCTTTCCTTTCATACTTTCTTCTCCTTTCCTTTCATACTTTCTTCTTTCTTTTCATACTTTCTTCTCCTTTCCTTCCATACTTTCTTCTCCTTTCCCATCTTACTTTCTTCTCCTTTCCTTTCATACTTTCTTCTCCTTTCCTTCCATACTTTCTTCTTTCCTTTCATACTTTCTTCTTTCGTTTCATACTTTCTTCTCCTTTCATACTTTCTTCTCCTTTCCTTATTCTTTTTCTCCTTTCCTTTAATTTTTCTTCTCTTCTCCCATCTTACTTTCTTCTCCTTTCCTTATTCTTCTCCATTCCCATCTTACTTTCTTCTCCTTTCCTTTCTTACTCTCCTCTCCTTTCCTTTCAAGATCTTCCTCGCCGACTCCCTTATCGTGCACATTATCTCTTATCTTTCCTGTCCCCCCTCTTCGTTTTTCCCATTACATTTCTTTTTCTCTTTAATTTTTTTTCTCACCTCGGAAAATGACATGGAGAGGGAGAAGAAGAGACTAGAAAGGAAGAGAGGTCGTAGGGGAGGCGCAAGTCACCGATGGAGACAGACAGACAGACAGACAGAGAGCAGATGGATGATGAAAGGGAGGACGTGAAGATAATAGATGAGAGAGAGAGAGAGAGAGAGAGAGAGAGAGAGAGCAGATGGATGATGAAAGGGAGGCCATGAAAATAAAACACAAGAAGTGAGAAATAAAGGGAATAAAGGAAACAGGAAGAACAAAGGGGAAGGAGGGAGAAGTAAAGAGGGAAAAGAAAGAGGGAATTTATAGGACAGAATAAAAAAGTTTGGGGTAAAATATGGAAGAAAATGCACGAATAAGGAAAGAAAGTGAGAAGAGGCAAAGGAGAGTCAAGAAAAATTAATAAGGAGGGAAAAATGGAGACAAAGAAGGAGGAGAAAGAGAGAAGGAAGAAAGAGAAGAGATGGAGAAAAACAGAGGAAGAAGAAAGAGTAAGGGATGGAAAGTGAGAAGGGAGGAAAGAAGAGAAGAGGAGGAAAGGGAGAGTCTGTGTCTTACTGTCTGTCTGTTTGTCTCTTTATGTATTTCTGCCTGTCTGTCTGTCTTATATCTCTTTGTTTAACTCTTTTTAACTGTATACCTGTCTGTTTGTCTCTCAGTCTCTGCTTGCCTATCTGCCGGTCTATCTGTCTATACAGGAGAGAGAGAGAGAGAGAGAGAGAGAGAGAGAGAGAGAGAGAGAGAGAGACAGACAGACAGACAGACAGACAGACAGACAGAGACAGAGACAGACAGACAGACAGACAGACAAAGAGAAGTATAAGAGGTAAAGAGGAAGAGCGAAGAAGATAAAGAGGAAGTGAAGGAGAGTGAATAATAGGAAGAGGAGGACGGGAATGGTCAAGAAGAGGAAGAGAAAGGAAGGAAGAATCGAGAAGAGGAAAAAAAAGGAAGAGTCAAGAGGAGGGAGGATGAACAAAAGAATGAAGAAGAGAGAGAGGATGAGTGAATAGAGGAAGATGAAATGAGGAAGAGTAAAGATGGAGAAGAAAAAGTCAAAAAGAGGGAGGAGGAGGAGGAGGAGGAGGAGGAGGAGGAAAGAGAGTCAAGGAAAGAGAGAGAGGGGAAAGTCGAAGAAGAGGTGTTATCTCAGCTCTCAAACAAGGTGGATGTCAGACCAGGCCAGTTGTCTCCCACGCTACCCCCGCCCCTTCCCTCACTTCACCTCATTCTCTCACCTCGTTTCCCTCCCTTCCTCTCCCTTTCCCTCTCTCACGGATGC
Source organism: Coenobita brevimanus (assembly GCF_032717465.1). Classification (NCBI taxonomy): domain Eukaryota; kingdom Metazoa; phylum Arthropoda; class Malacostraca; order Decapoda; family Coenobitidae; genus Coenobita; species Coenobita brevimanus. Next base: position 36,803,331 of record NC_136977.1, read on the forward strand.
CTTTCTCCCCTCCCCCCTTTCTCACTCAAGCCTTTCCCCTCTCTCATCCATGTTTCCTCCTTCCCCCTTCCTCTTCCTCTTACGGTTTCCTCGCTTCCCCACCCCCACCCATCCACGACATTTCTTTCACCTTCCCCTTCTCCCCATTCCCCCATCGTCATCTTTTCCTTCATCTCTCCCCTTCCTCATCTTCCCCTCCTTTTCGTTCTTCCTTCTTCGCAACCAACTTTCTCCCTTTCCTTCTCCATCTTCCCTCATCTTTTCCTCCCCCTCCTCTCTTTCACACTCCTCTGACCCTTCCCTTTCCTTCTTCGCCCATCATTTTCCTTCCCGTCTCTCTTTCCCTTCCCTCCTCATCTCTCCAATTCCCTTCACCTCTCTCCTTACCTCGTTCCTTGCTTTCCCTCCTCCTTCGCTTCATTTCCTTCCAGTCCCCTCCTTCTTTTCTCCCATTCCTTCTCTTCCACTTCGTTCTTCTTCCCCTCTTACTTCATCTCTCACTCCTCTTCTGACACTCCCTCCATATCCTTTCCTTACAATCCTCCCTTCTCTCTTCCCATCCCTCCTTCTTCCACTTCATCTTAAACCGACACCTCTCCTTCTTTCCTCTCTTCTCCTTCCCTCTCTTCTTCCTCTCACTTCATTTCTTACCTCCCATTCCCTCTCTCTTCCTCCTCCTCCTTCTCTCCGTCACGCGAGGAAAAAGGCAAGAGAGGGCGGGAAAGAAAGAGAGAGGGGGGGGGAAGATATTTGAGGAGGGGGATGGAGGGGTCAGGGAATAATACGAGAAAAATGTAGGAGAAAGAAGTGACTTGTAAAAATAGAAGAGTTAAAAAAAAAAAACTCTGAGGACGAAGAGGCTGTGGGAAGATGGGGGTGAAATGAAGAGGGCATTGTGGAATAGGAAATGAAAAAGACGAAAAAGAAATAAAAAAAATATATGGTAAAAAGTGGAAAGGAGTTTGGGAATTAAGTGGATAAGGTGTCGAACATCATAAAGCGCGTGTGTGTGTGTGTGTGTGTGTGTGTGTGTGTGTGTGTGTGTGTGTGTGTGAGAGAGAGAGAGAGAGAGGGAATGAAGAGGGCATTGTGAAATAGTATAAACGAGGTTAAAAGGGTTGTGAAAAACTGGAGTGGAAATGTGATAAAGGGTATTTGATTCTCTAAAATGTGTGAAGGGTCATGGGAAAGATGTTTATGTAAAAGTGAATAAATATAGATGTGAATAGTTCATGAAAAGGGATGTCAGATGGTTTTTAAAAGTATCAGATGTAATTAAAAGAAGTTGGAGAATGGATGAAAGTGTCAAGATCATAAATGGATTGGGAAAAAAAATAAAAGTATTAGAAAAGATGTGAAAAAGGAGCTTGGACGGAAAAAGAATGAGGAAGAAATGGAAAAAAAGGTTGAAATTGATATGAGAAATTTAAAGGGGATGTAGTGGGGCGATAAGAGTTTTTGAAAATCATGTTTACGTATTGGAATGACGTGGGAAAGGTACGCTGGAATGTATTTTTTTTATATCTATGAAAAGAGCGAGGATAAGATATACTGAGAGGCTAAAGGAAAGATATATTATGGTTAAATTTTATTCTTCATTATCATCATCATCATCATCATCATCATTTTCTACCATCATGATCACCACTGCCAACATCACTATCGTCACTATCACCACAGTCATCACTATTTTATACAACTTACATCTCCATCATCATCATTCCACTCCCCATCACCACCACATTCCTCACCATAACTGTCATCGTCACAATTCTCACTCACTGTCACTATCATCACCACAATCCTCACTCACCACCACAATCACAACCACCGTTCCCAGTAATACGGCCATCAACCATCGTTCCATCCAGGCCCTCATCATCACGCCCAGTCATCACCGCCACCCTCGTAACCACTAAAATATCACACCACTTCCCGCCGCTCCTGACATCATTTCTCTCGCTGGTCCTCCACTGGTGATGTTCATTTGTGTTAATTTTATTTTACTTACTGTGCCATCATGGGGGAGGAAGATGTTCAGGCCGTGGGTGTCAGGTGTTCGGGTTAATTTGGGACACTACCTGGTCTATATTTTCCCGCCATGTCACCTTTAATTTAGTTAGTGTGGAGGGGGGAGGGGAATTTTAAGGTGTACATATTTATTAACCCCTTCAGTTCAATTACATATTTTCTCTGTGTCTCTGTCTCCACACTAATATATTTAACTAAAACTTTTTTGATCTGGAGAATAAAATAGGGAAAATCCGACCGCTCAAACTCCGATCAGTGTGAAAATAGAAAATAGAAAAAAAGTAAATAAATGTAAGAAAGTGGCCTTCGATTATCCCTTCACTACAAGAACTTTTTCCAAACTTTGAGCAGGGAGAGTCAATCAATAAAACACGTCACCGGAATGAAAGGGTTAATTGACTACATATATTACTGCAACAATTAAGATTCCTACCTTGTTCGATTTTTTTTTTTATGTCACTTCGGCGTTAGGAGGAAAAATTTTAAAGCTACAGATGTTATTGATGTCTTTTATCACTTATTTATTTGTGTTCCATAGAGAGTCGCTTTTCTTCTTCACGATTTTCAGTTGACTCTGCATATTTTGACAAGGAATGAGTGAATGAAGTACGGAGAGGTGAATGGCAAGATTTCAGACCTCTTTTTAACTGGTAGTCTACTCAATGACTCAGGTGTATGTGACATGTACCTGTAAAGAAAATAAAAAATTATATACGCACATGATTTTGCTTATGAGGTGGGACCAGGACTGTGAAAGATTGAATGATGTGTGAATGACTGTGACTCTTTTTCGCTGGGCATGCACTTTGATAGTTCGTTCTCATTTATACTACTTATTTCTTTGTTACTGCATCTTACCTCAGTCCAGCTTTCAGGCGGGAAGTCGGGTTGGGATGATGATGATGACGATGATGATGATGGTGATTAAGAGGATGATGACAATGAAGATGATGATTAAGAGGATGGAGATGATGACGATAATTAAGATAGTGATGACGACGATGATAATGATAGCCACGATGATGACGGCATTATCGTAGAAAACTATTAATATCTCAGACGTCAAAGTTCTCCTATTTCATTTAAAACAACGAATATTATGAGTCTTCATGTTTACTGCTGATTGCTTTACACATTGAGGTATCGTGGGAAAGGAGAAACCACAGATGTCAGAGTTCACTGGTTTGTTCTCCTTTTTGCTTCGCTCATCATTACAAACTCAAACTCATTATTGTAGCAATTTGTTTTTTCGTTCTGCTCTCTTTTAATTGGTTGCTCTGCCTTCATAGGGAAAATATTATAATCTCATTCATTATAGATTATAGGGTGAGGGTAAATTGAAAGCGAGTTGTTTCATTCATAGTTTTTTCATCGATTTGTATATTTTAAGGTCGCAGGAAAAATAATAAGATTCCCAGGTCTTAACGTTCTCAGTTTCTTTAGACATACACGATAATGATATATTTTAAGGTTCATTTTTTACTACCTCCGGGCGATTTTATTTAGCCTGGGAAAACTGAAGGGGTTAGATTAAGCCTACACTTCCAACATTAATCCCTTCAGTACTAGAGGCTACTTTAAGATGAATGAAATCATCTGGCAGCAGCGAGAGTAAAATTATTAGAGTAAGTGACCTCCCGGGGCTTAAGGAGTTAATCATCACTTAGATTTAACTTACTTAGTCTTTATTTTGCGGGATAATTTTAAAACCACCAGTGTCAAAGTTTGGAGATTTATTATTTGGTCTACTCATATTATTCTGTCAGGTTTATTATGCATGGTGTCACTAGAAAAAAAACTGAAACAACGTATATTCAGAATTTTTTCCATAATAAAGGAAAATCAATATGGTTTTTCGTTCAAATTATGTACGTAGCCTAATTAAAACGATGTTCAAACATTGGATGTCATTTCTTGTCTCTCATATATTTTACTTTCATTTACCTACTGTGGCATTTTACAGATTATGTTGAAACATCTGGAATAAGAGCTCTCAAGTTTTATGCACTTTGGCCTCATAAGAAATAAATTGAAGCATTAGATATCAAAGTTATTGTTTTTTGTAGTTTATTCTTAAGTTTTATTATAATTTTTCCTTAGCATCGTACATATGACTTTAAAATTATTCATTTTTGAGTTAGGAATGTATTTATTTATATACTTATTTATTTATTAGAGTAATGGAGACGATTTTCCCTCAAGATATTCAGTTTAACTTCCTACGACATCTTGAATTAATTTTGAAAGCTCGAATGTCAGAGTCGTCTTTTTAAAGTTGCATAGTAATTAAACCTACACACAGACCTCTTCAGAAAAGGTACCTGGTAGCAATAAAAAATCATTGCTGTTTTCTCTTCTTGATTTTCACCTTTATATTCTTTGACATCACTGAAATACGACTGTAAAAACACGGGTGACAGAGCTGTAGGGTTTCTTTTTGGGGGGGAACAACGGGGAAAACTAGACACGGATTTGGTGACGTCAGGCGGTGAGGTGTGTTTAGTAGCTCAGCCTTGTCCAGTAACCACACCCATCCACCTATCCTTCGTCATCCACCCATCCCCTGCCATCCATCCATCCCCTGCCACCCACCCATCAGCTAGGACCTCCCAAACTCCCGTCACCCACACCCACACAGTCTCTGTCATCCACTCATTCCCTTCTGTCCACTCATCAACCACACCCACCCATCCCCTGCCTTCGACCCATCCATCTATCCCCACCCATCAACTCCACCCACCCACCCATCCCCTCCGATCCACCCATCCATCTATCCTCATCCACCAACCTCACTTAACCACCAATCCCCTGCCTCCGACCCATCCATCCATCCATCCCCTCCAGTCGTCTGGTTAGGGCATTTTATTCCCCTGTTAGAACGCTCATAACTCCTGGCTAATGATGCTGGATTACTTCATGACGTCGTATCAGGTCAGAAATATAAACTCATCACACTTTCCTTGCCACAAACCTGAGAAATTAGCGATAACCCAACAACAAGAGGCTGGCTAGAGTGTGAAACGTGTTGACTCGTTACCTGAGAGACTGAACCACTTGTGCATTATTTCTATTATTATTATTATTACTATCATTATTATTATTATTATTATTATTATTATTATTATTATTATTTTGCCACCGTCAGACGATTTTGCTCAGTTAAGAAAATCCCCTTAAGTTTGATTTTTTTTTTTTTTTCACTCAGACCACGGGAGGTTTTACAGCGTCGGGTAGCATAAAATCGTCTAAGGGTAGCTGCTGCAAGACTAAATAGACAAGTTACCCCTTGAAATTTTGGGAATAAAACCAAATCATTTTCATATCCCCCAGAATTCGATCATTTTTCTAGTGTCGAATAAAATCATCAGGTTTTAGATATAATAAAATAGACACCTCGCTTCCCTGAGGCTTAATGGTCTTGGGTCCTTCTGAAATTAATGAAAATCTTCTGGAGTTAACTAGACAGGTAAGAAGTACACGAAAAATCGAGTTAAGAAATGGAAAACTTTATATATATATATATATATATATATATATATATATATATATATATATATATATATACTCAAATACCAGTGGAGTAAACACAAGCGCGGTATTTTGGGCCGGCCAGGGCAGGAATCTCGCAGTGTAACATATTTTATTATCCATTTTTACGTCTCATTTAAATTCTGCCTATTTTTCTGGCATATCTATAGAGTTAAGGCCAGACGGTGTATGAGGTGAATGTGCATAGTCATGGTGTCACCCACAGCCTCTCTCTCTCTCTCTGCATAACAACCCCCTCTTTTCTCCCTCCCTCATGACCCCTCCCTTCCCTCCTCATGACCTCTCCCTCCAGCCCGACACTCCTTCACATGAGCAACATCCCTTCTTCTCTCCTCATAACCCCCCTCCCCCTGTCTATGTCCCCTCCCTCCCTTCCCTCTCTCGACTCACCTCTCCGCCTCATGACCCCCGTCCACCCCTCTTCATTCCCCCCCCCTCCCCGTCTTTGTTTTCCAGAAGGTGTTAGACTGTGACGAGGCGTGAAACTGAATGCCGTAAAAAGATGCAGGTAATAATAAAAGCAATCCCTTAACCCAGCTTATACCACAGTTTGTCAGGTATAAACCATCGCTTTGTCGACGTTGTCATCGTTGTCGTCATATGATGCGCATATATACTATACAGTATATATATATATATATATATATATATATATATATATATATATATATATATATATATATATATATATATATATTTATATATATATTGTTACGGAACAGAGAAAGATAATGTACACTTTAAGTGAGAATACTGAAAATCACTACTGTCCCGTAAAGTTCCAGGTTCAAAACAAAAGAGTTAGGTAAAATTACAAGTTAAAGTTTAATGCTCAAACTAACAACAAAACATTCAGGACTCATAAGGATAATGTAATGGCAAATAAACAGGTTAAATATATGGTTAACTGCAATAGCCTCTATTAACACGAAATTAGCAAGAGTAAATTTATCTAAGTCAGCCCTGATAAAATGAGATACCAGATAATACTCAGTGAATGCCAGATAAATTATTACAGATACAAACTATTATCGCCCGGCCTCCACTATAGGTGGAGGAAATCTTAAAACGAACGAACGAACTATTATCAAAAATGACTGATATAAAGCTCTACATTAATCACAAAGACCTCACTAGGCCTAAGAATCAACCATATGCTACACAGTACAAGAAAAAATGCAACAACAGTGATACTCAAATTACACACAGCTGCTAGATGTTTGGAGATTTCTTGAGCACTCACAATAATAATATCTGTACAGGGGAGGACAGAGATGTGAACAAAATGAGGAGCAGATCTAAGTGGCAATGATGCAGAGACTGAGCTCATTATATAGGGGCCAGCAGAGCTTGATACAACTTGTAAGAAGGACGCTCAAATGAAGCCATGGGGACAAACAGTTGACAATCCCGCACTGAATAACAGAAAGGACGACTTTACTATAACGGTAGAAAGGGGGGGACTGAGGCAGAACACGCTCGTGATCAAACATGCAGCATACTGTGCGTTAAAATTACACAAAGGATGATGAAATCATAGGCTATGTAACAACATATATACATATATATATACATATACATATATATATATACATATATATATATACATATATATATATATATATATATATATATATATATCAAAATGGAATAGTCATCTCTTAATTACTTCAGTCAGATAGGTTGTTCCCAGGCGAGTAAAGTGGTCTGGCGGTAGCAAGAATAAAATAGCACAAACTATCTCACCGGAATAGGAAGAAAATGAACACACATAATGAAGTTGTAATGCCATGGCCTAGGGGAAACACAATCACACAAAGCTGCTGTACTTCCTGAATGGCTCCGGAGATGAAAGGCTGAAGGGTGCCCCAGTCTCTTAACAGCTGTGGTGGTAGTGCTGTGGCTAACGAGTGGTGGTGGTGGCTGGCCTATTCTGCCTTCGATATCTAGGGCAAGTGGGTCAATTCACAGGGACAACAACTGTACAACTGAGACTAGGTCAGAACCGGTCTATGAAAACGTTTTTGACATTTGTCCAGTGAGCAGTGTAACACGATAAAAATATGTAATTGAAGGCTCAGTGTAACGTGGAAGAAAAGCCTCACAAAAGGTGGGGCGAAAAAAAATATTGCATCGAGGCATCCATCCTCACACCGCGAGGCAGGTTTCATTAAGAACAATAATATCAAAGTATAAAACTGCCCTCAAAATGAACCATCATCACCATCATCCTAAACCCATTTTTCACAGATGGTAAACACAGTATTTTTAACCCTGCGTGAAACTATCCCAAAGAAAAATTAACAATCATTATCATCATCATCATCATTATCATCATCATCATCATTATCATCAAGCTCATCCCAACCCTATTACTCTTCCGTCAGTAGTAAGAACAGTGTATCAGTCGGCCGTAAAATCGCCATCACAAAAGCAGTTAAACATAATGACATAAACAAAGCATTATCCAAGTGTAAAATTTTTCCTTCTTGTCAAAAATGTTATGCTTTCAAAATCAGTGTCACGTTTGTAATTTATCGCGTCTTTTGTTCCCAGGACAAAGGAGGCGCTACCAGGATGGACGAGAGAGAGAGGGAGAGAGAGAGAGAGAGAGAGAGTGTGGGGTGGGGAGGGAAGGGGCTTAAAATACTTATAATAGCTGGAAACACAGTGAGAGGAAAAACGGGGGAGTAGGGATGTGGAGGGAAGAGGAGGTAGGGAGAGAAGGAGAGGAGATTAGAGGAGGTATGGAGAGATGGAGAGGAGAAAGAGCGTATTTTTTGGTGAAGAAGAAAGGCAGGGAAAGAGAGAGGGAGAGAAGGTGGGACAGGGAAAAGATAACTTGGTGAGATGAGGAATGGAGAGGTAAGAACTCGTAACTCGTAATTATCTTCTTTGGGGATGGACGAGAGAGAGAGAGTATTGTGGGGGGGAGACGGAGAAAGGGGAGATAAAAGAGAAGGGCACAGGGACAATGAATAGTAGAATAGAAGTGATGGAAGGAGCGAAGGAGGGTATGTGGGAAACAAAGACACCTATAAATAGAAAGAAAGGCGACAAAATGGATAAGAGAGAGAGAGAGAGAGAGAGAGAGAGAGAGAGAGAGAGAGAGAGAGAGATTTTTTCTTAAGCCCACGATGAGAAGGAAAATGGAGGTGGACAGAGAGGGAGGGAGGACAGAGGGGAGGAAATTATGAGCGAGGGGAGAAGGAAGAGGTAGGGAGGTACAAAACAGAGGGCCGAATATAATGAACTGAAAGCCGTGTGAGAGGGCTGGGGAGGAGAAAAAGAGAGGTGATAGGAAAGAGGAAAGAAGAAAGGAGACAGGAGAGGGAGGGAGGGGAAGAGAAACGAGAAGGAGAGGTGTAAGAAAGTGGAAGAGGTCAAGTGATGTGGAGTGAGAATCGTGACTTCTGGTGCGTCCACGAGAGGAATGGGAGGGGGATGAAGATGGGGAGAGAGGAAGAGGGGAGGACAGAGGGAGGGGAAACTGGAATGTCGGTAAAGAGGGGACAGGGAGCGCTGAGGTGAGGGAGGGGAGAGGGGAAGTATGGGTCTTGAGGGAGAGAGGGGAAAATACGGATGGGAGAAGAAGGGGAGGGAAAAAACGGGGAAGGTGAGAGAGAAAGAGAAGGGAGGGGGGGGATAGGAACAGGGTTGAGTACGAGAGAGGATGATGGGATGATGGAGGGGATGGGAGAGGGGACAAAGTCGTGGGATAAGTACTCACATTCTTACTGATGTTATTGTCACTTCAGGTCAACTCGTTCCCTGTCAGGCAATTTTAACCTTTGCACAGAAGAAGCTAAAAATAATTTCCATTAACCCCGTCACTATCTTGCAAATTATGAATAAAATCGTCTGTCGGTTGCAAGAAAAAATAAGATAATACACTTAAGAAGTTAGCAGATGTTGTTTCTCTTTTTTTTTTCTTTTTTTTTTTTTTTTACTACTAGACGATTTCATTAGGCTGTATAAAAATCGTCCAGGGAGCATATACTGTAAACAATATAGAATGTCAATGTACCGAAAGAGTTCAGTTTCTTAGGTAATGTAATTTCTAGTTTTACTTTTTTTGTGTGTGTGTGAGTTGTACGTCAGGTCCCCCCTTTTTTTTTGGATAAGGGCTAGGGCGTTGCCCCTGGGTAGAGGACTTTGGTTTGGAGCGTGTAGCATTTTATGACCGGATGCCCTTCCTGATGTCTACCAATGACTCTTGGGTGGATTCGATCCTCCGACCCTTCGGTCAGAGCGGAGCGCTTTAACCAACTGAGCCAATTATTGTGGGTAAAATAGAAGTGTGTCTGGCAGCGAAGAGGGTGACTTGCAAGGTGAATAAAACACACTGGTGACTTCTACACACACACACACACACACACACACACACACACACACACACACACACACACACACACAGAGTCAATAAATCAAAGCCATCTATTGTCCATCTTCCTCACTACAAACCCAGCACAGACGCCACCCCTTGGCTGAAACCCCACGTAATAGATTCATGAACCTGATTTAATTACATCCTGCGATAATGGATGACGGAAGAAAAAAAATAAAGAAAAAAATAAAAAAGAAAAAGAAGAAATCCAGTATCGAGGCAAGAAACACGGTCCAATTTTCTTCGAGGGGGGTTATTAGGAGGGGTGATGGGGGGTGGGGTTGAAAGGGGGATGGGCTGGGAGTTTGCTGGGGGTGGGGGTGACGATGGAAGGTTTATGGTTGATAATCGAAGGGGTAAAAGAAAGTAAATGATAATGATAATAACAGTAATAATAATAATAATAATAATATATAATGATAGTAGTAGTAGTTGTACTAGTAGTAGTAGTAGTAGTAAAAATTAATGGGCTGGGCGAAGAGTGAGCAGAGTATGCTAGGACGGTGATGCGTGGTGAATCAGGACAGAACGAGTACACCCTGTTAATACGAACGCTGTAGGCTGGTTTATATTAGCATTATAGGTCGGTCGATATGGGCATAGTAAGCAGTTAAACCAAATCTCCCAGAACGTCAAAAACGAGACTAAGAGGAGAGTAAGCACGCGTCACTCTCGTCTACCTGCCGTCTTACGATGCAGGTAATGCTCCAGCTGCACGGAAGTGAGAATGATGCAGTTTTTTCTTTTTTTTATGCGAGGAAGAAGGAACCAAAGGCCATGAGCCCGCAGTAACAGTTCCCTCCAAGAGAAAAACAAAATACATTAGAGAACCAAATTCAAGATCCGATCATTTTGAGATGCCTGGACACACTGCGTTTGAAAGACTGGAGATCATAGGCAGCAGGAAATACAGACATAGGGAGATAGTTCCAGAGCTGACCAGTTGCATAAATGAAAGACTGGGAGTAACGGTTAACTCTTGCATTAGAGAGTTGGACAGAAAAGGGATGAGAGTTTGCTGCCAGACGGGTGCTACACGCCCGTCGTAGAGGTGGAGGAATGCAAGCAGACAGTTCAGAGGAGCAGTGACCATTAAAGTAGCGATAGAAAAGAGATAAAGATGCAACAGTGCAGCGAAGAGACAGAGGTTGAAGGGAGTCAGAAAGAAGAGGAGAGTTAATGAGACGAAAAGCCTTTGACTCCACCCTATTGAGAAGAGCTGTATGTGGGGAGCCTCCCCACACATGAGAGTTGTACTCCACACAGGGGCAGATAAAACCCCTGTATAGAGTCAGCAATTGTGTAGGGGTAAAGAAAGAGTGGAGTCGGCTTAGCACACCCAGTCTCTTGGAAGCAGATTTTACAAGAGATGTAATATGATCTTTCCAAGATAAGTCCCGAGTAAATGAAACCCCAAGCATGTTCAAGGATGATGCAGGATTAAGCTGAATATTATTAAACATTACTGGGTATACCTGTGGAAGATTTTGTCGGGTTGATAGGTGTAAGAACTGAGTCTTAGATGCATTAAAAACAACCAGATTATTTTTACCCCAGTCAGAGATACGAGCCAAATCAGACATTAGGTGTACCATAGCCTCATCCCTTGTTTATTGAAGTAACTGTTGAGATGGGCGTTGCTGGAACCGAATGGAAAGGTGAAGGGTGGAGTCATCAGCGTATGAGTGGATAGGGTTAGATGTACAGCTTACAAGATCATTGATGAATAAAAGGAAGAGAGCTGGTGATAGGACAGAGCCCTGAGGAACACCACTATTGATAGATCTAGGAGAAGAACGATGGCCGTCTACAACAGCGGCTATAGAACGACAGAAAGGAAGCTAGCGATGAAGGCACAGATAGAAGGATAGAAACCGTAGGAGCGCAGTTTGGAAAATAAAGATTTATGCCAGACTCGATCGAAAGCCTTTGAGATGTCAAGTGCAATGGCAAAGCTTTCGCCAAAGTCCCGAAAGGAGGATGACCAGGAGTCTGAAAGGTAGGTGAGAAGATCGCCAGTGGAGCGTCTCTGACGGAACCCGTACTGACGATCGGAAAGAAGGTTGTGATAGGAAAGATGCCTTAAAATTTTTCTATTGAGAATTGACTCGAAAACTTTTGAAATACAGGACTTTAAAGCAATTGGACGATAGTTGGAGGGTTGGGAATGGTCACCCTTCTTTGGGACTGGCTGAATGAGAGCAAACTTCCAGCAAGAAGGAAAGGTACAAGTTGACAGACAAAGGCGAAAAAGTTTGCCTAGGCAGGGTGTAAGCACGGAAGCACAGTTCTTGAGAACAACAGGAGGGGCCCCATCAGGCCCATATGCCTTGTTAGTACTGAGGCCAGTGATGGCAGAAAATACATCAACTGAAGACATTTTAATGTCAGCCATGAGGAAGTCAGAGGGGGGAAGTGATGGAGGAACAGCACCGGAATCGTCTAAGGTGGAATTGGAGGAGAAAGTCTGTGCGAAGAGATCTGCTTTATCAGTAGAAGAAATAGCTACAGAACCATCAGAGTAGAAAAGAGGAGGGAAGGATGATGAGGTAAAGTTGTTAGAAAGATTTTTGGCAAGGTACCAGAAGGAGCGGGAAGAGTTCGAGTTGGAGAGTTGAGAGCATTTAGTATGGATGAAATTATTTTTAGTAGAGCGAAGAACAGACTTAGCACGATTCCGGGCAGAAACGTAAAGATGATGTGATTCAGGGGTGGGTTGGCTCCGGTACGTTTTGTAGGCCCTCTCCTTGTTGCGGACAGCATTAGAACAAGCGTGATTAAACCAAGGCTTTCTTGCGTTAGTCAAAGGATATGAGAAAGGAATGTATGCTTCCATGCCCAAGAGAATAACCTCCGTAATGCGCAAGGCACACTCAGACGGCTCCCGGCCATGGAAACAATAATCATTCCAGGGAAAATCAAAGCAGTACTGCCTGAGGGCCTCCCAGTCCGTGGCTCCAAAATGCCACAGATGACGTTTCCCTGGAGGGTCCACAGGCCGTACCGGAGTGACAGGACAGGTTAAGGTAATAAGGTTGTGATCGGAGGAGCCCAACGGAGAGAAAAGATTAACAGAGTAAGCAGAAGGATTAGTTGTGAGGAAGAGGTCAAGTATGTTGGAGCTCTCTCCAAGGCGGTCAGGGATACGGGTAGGGTGCTGTACAAGCTGCTCTAGGTCATTAAGGATAGAAAAGATGTGGGCTTGTTCACCAGGTGGATCCGTGAAAGGAGAGGAGAGCCAGAGGTGGTGGTGAACATTGAAATCTCCTAGAATGGAGATTTCAGAGAAAGGAGAAATGGATAGAATGTGTTCCATCGTAGAAGTAAGATAGTCGAAGAATTTTTGATAGTCAGTAGAATTAGGAGATAAGTAAACAGCACAGATATATTTTTAGTCAGAGAATGACAGGAAAGCCGAAGCCAGAGTGTAGAGAATTCAGAAGAATCGAGTTCAGGAACACGAGAGCAAGATAAGTCGTTGCGTATATATACACAACAGCCACCTTTAGCTTTGAAATGAGTATAGAGAAAGTAGGAGGATACAGAAAAGGGTTTGCTGTCAGTTGCCTCAGACAGCTGAGTCTCCGTTAGAAAAAGGTGAGGTTTAGAGGAGGAGAGGTGGTGCTCAACAGAGCGAAAGTTAGAGGAAAGGCCACGAATGTTGCAGAAATGAAGAAGAAGAGAGTCAGACAGTGGTTCCAGGTACCTCGAGTCATCTCAGTCATCACCGGGAGAGGGGCGGATGGTGGGGGCATTTATGGTCCCCCCCCCCCGGGGACTCCGAGGCTTAATGAAGAGACGCCATTTTAGTTAAATTTTGAATAGGAAGTGTAGTGTGTACTGTGCATGTAGTTTGGTGTAGATAGTTAGAGAAATTTGTACTGGAGAGCATGCTGGCCAACTCTCTGTGTAACTGAGACACTGAAAAAGTTCAGCAAAGGGGGATGGTCAGGAACTAGTCCTGAGGGCTGATGAAACGGGAGCTCCAGCACTCCCTGTCATCAGCTTTCCATCCACCTCGGGAGTACTGCCCTGCTCGACTGGTGCTACAGTCTCCATAACTCCTGTTGCTTTGTGTGGCCCCCTAGCTTTATGATACGGCGCCCTGAGGCTCTAACTCACACCTCCTCTTCTCTCCTCCTTCTCCTCCTCCTCCTCCTCCTCCTTCTCACCACTACATCTTTTACTACTTCTTTACATTCTTTCTCTGCTTCACCTTTTTCCTCTTCATCCCTGCACCTCATCGCCTCCTTCCTGATCACCCATGCTTTTCACTCGTCTCCTTTTCATCTGGTCTCTTTGTACATTCTCTCATGCTCTTTTCCACGTCTTTCTTTTTCACCTCTCCCACTGGCCAAACCTCTCTCCGCCCCGTCACTCCTCTCTCCATCTCTTCCCTCCAAACCTTCTCTCCATCCTTTCTCTCCAACCTTTCTCTCTTACTCTTCTTTCCGACCCTTCTCTTTCTCCAGTTTCCCTAATCATCTCTCCCTCGCCTCTCCTCTCACCTTTACCTGTATATCCGTCCACACTCCCTCACCTCATCCTACCTGCCCTTCCTTGCATTACCCCCTCAACAAGTACACAATACTCTTTTCACCTTAACTTGACCCAGATTTTCATCATTTGATGGATATTTCACGTAGCTCAGTGGCAGAAAAAGACAATACTTCGGCTCTATGTCCGTTGCACAGTACTTCTTCGTGAACAGCATCACTTTCTGGTCTTAGTTTATTGTTACAGCTCAGCCTTGAAGATGGAGTGATGGCAATTTTAGGCCAAGTTTGAGTGAAAAATAGTATAGTTTCTAATTCGCTCCCTCACCCTTGTCCCTCCACCCACGTAGTCCACTGACCCCCTAGTAAGTATTTGAGAATTCTAGTAGTTGTAGTAGTAAGTAGTAGTAGTAGTAGTAGTGGTGGTGGTGGTAGTAGTAGTAGTAGTAATAATGAAAATAATAATAACAATTCCTTCTCCCTTCTTCTTCTTCTTCAGCTTCTTTGAGGTCCTCCTTCTGCTTACCTCCCTTTGGTTGTCTCTCTTCTGTCTCCTTATTGTATCCTACTTGCTGTCCCTGCCCTTCTTTGTTTCTCTTCCTCTGTCCTTTGCCTTCTGTTGCCTTCCATGTTTCCCTTCTCTTATGCCCCCATTCTTTGTGTGCTTGTAGCAGTGAATTGGTATGTCGTACTAAGGCCCGAGAAACCTTATGAACGCGGCATCTGATCATCTCAACATCCATGTTTGTGGGCGGGAGAGAGCGGTGTGGTCAACATAAACCCATCCAGGTTATGGAGGTGGACAACAAGCCGTGCAGGTGGATGACCTTATTGGCCCCGCACCCGTCGCCTCACACACAACACACAGTAACATCCCTCTCATTAACTGCAGACGTCTATTGGTCCAGCCAGACACGCCTACAAGTGGGCTGATTTTTCCATTCTTCGACTGTGAGAATAAAGTATTTTCTCTTTTTTCTTTTTGCAGTTTTTAACTTTATCTAACTATTACAACATGTACCTCTTACGATCATTGATAGCGTCTTGCAGTGGTTAGAACGAATTTGAAAGACATCATATTGATGGGGTAAAATGAGTATGCTTCATACTCTCCACAGCGGAAGTTATCTCGCTGACAAGAAATTGTTTTGGGTCAAAAACTACATGCGGACAGAAGATACAAAGAGAAAATCAAAACAAGACGAACGTAAGCTGTACGTTTGCCGCTGCTGGATTTCGGCAGGTCATGCCTCAAAACACCATCATTTGTCACCATCACTCAGCCATGCTCTGTAATTCGTACGGAGAGAGATTTCTGCCTAGACCTTACGTCCATCACCCATTTCACGTTCCCACGATGATGACTCCATTACTGAACTTCGTGCAACTCATTCTCACCTTCCACCAGTGGTGGATCTAAAACTGATAGCAACAACATCTAGCCTTGTTGTGCGAGGCAGTCTGAAGAAAATTTATTTACCTACAATCTTCCTGATCTGGCCGAACGTCAGATCTTCCGTGAGTATGTAGTGGAACGATACGGCCCTCCTGATGGCGGGAGCGCAGGGATAAAACTAGCACTCTGCAGACCTTCTATATAACACCACCCCGCATCCTGGTCATCGAGTTGCAGCAATCAGTCAGAATATAATGATCCATCGGATCACTTAAACTCTCTGAGTGATTTCAGCCCACCTGGCTGCTGCAGTCAGCTTACGTGTTGTGCTGCACCAGATTGTAAAGATACCAGGAGACCAACATTGTTCCGTCAGCCTCACCTGTCTTCAGTCATGAGTGTCATCTCCAGCACCCTGACCAAATAATGGAACTTGATCGACTGTGGAGACTGATATCACCACAGAGGCAGTCCAGGCCAAACTCTTCCTCCAGTGACCCCAGACCGAGAACAAGGGGAACTAAATCACAAGAACATCACACTCGCACTTACCCTCACACTGCCTTTCAGGTAAATAGCACTATGTATAATGGCCACTTAGACAATACCTGCAGTTTCCACCACTCTTTTCTATATTCATCCCATTTAACCCTTGCCTCTTCTTTCCTAATCCCTCTTACACCCCGTCGATTCCATCACAACCATCACCACCACGAGCTCCCATGCTACACTAACAGTCTCCATTAATATAAAATTTCTGTGCATCAGTTAACTTCAGGCCATCACCTTATACAAAATCAGCCTGAACACGTATCCTCAAAAAAAAGAAAAAAAGAAAAAAAAAAAAAAAAAAGTGCACCGAATTCATCTGTTCATCTTGATAGCGAAACTATTATATGTTGTTCCAGTTGCCACACGATTTTTATTTCAGTTATGAAAGCACTGGAGTAACTTTGCCCCAGGGGTAACGTGTTTGTCTCGCGAGCTTCGTGTGAACCAAGTCTTGAGTTCGAGCCCAAAGCTGATACACATAAACGCGAACATTACAGAATTTCGAGTGACACAACTAACATTCGTTACAGACACACATTCGCCATTCGTACTTCGCCAGCATGGAAAAAATGTTGATTCTGGCAACCATCAGGCTCTTCTTCCGACGAGAACATCCGACCCTGCAGTGCCCCCCCCCCTAAAAAAAATATGAATAGGTTATAAAGTCTCCATTGACCTCTTAAGTATGATTTTTTTTTCTTGCTTATGTCGGTCGGTTTTATTCCTCTCTCTCTCTCTCTCTCTCTCTCTCTCTCTCTCTCTCTCTCTCTCTCTCTCTCTCTCTCTGTATATATATATATTTATAAAAAATTATATAGATATATATATATATATATATATATATATATATATATATATATATATATATATATATATATATATATATATATATATATATATATATATATATATATATATATATATATATATATATAAGAGAGAGAGAGAAAGAATCAGTCTCAGAATTAAAATGTTCTCTCACATTATCTCGGCTGTGACCGAGGAGTTGCATAATGCCCACTGATCCCCAGCTGAGAGAGAGAGAGAGAGAGAGAGAGAGAGAGAGAGAGAGAGAGAGAGAGAGAGAGAGAGAGAGAGAGAGAGAGAGAGAGAGAGAGAGAGAGAGAGAGAGAGAGAGAGAAAGAGAGAGAGAGAGAATCAAAAGTCGAGGAAGCGAGAATTTTAAGATTAAACTATTCTTCCCTTCTGTCTCGTATCTCCTCTCTTGCCCTGTACCCAACCAATACCCAGCCAGCAGTTATCCCTTCACCGATACTCATGCTGATTATTAGGAAACCACCCTTGCAAAACCACGTCCAAGCAGCCCAGTTGTATCCCAGTAACAGCGTCTTGATTAGGGTCGAATGGTGAGTTGGGTGAATGGATGTGTGACCTCTTACGAATCAGTGGATCTGTAATGAATGAATGTTTGAGCAAGCTGTAGTGAATGCATGTATGATCTGTTTTAGTGAATCAATGTATGGTGTGAGTAGTCGGATATGAGGGCTATAATGCGTTGATGAAAAAATAGTCTTTGACCTGTTTTGAATGTGTTTGTGTCTTGTCACTTGGTACTGTGATCAGCCACCGAGAATCCAACATACATTCTTCTATCTATCTATATACCTAGGCTGCTTCCCCCAAGGAAAGGGAGGTAGCCGAGACAGGACGCCACACTACCCATTTACTCATCCATTCAAACACATTCATTCGCATCTTAGCCCCAAAGGGGAGAACGAACAGATCCTCACCGCACCACACCGCACAAGGGTCAACTGCGCAATGCAATCAGTGACATCCGCAGCAGGGCCCGACAGCAGAGCTGGTTTACCCCTGCCACATCATAACAGACTCATCCCCTTAACCGCACCTGACCTGAAATAGCTGATCAGACCAAATGCGGGAGAATATCCCCTCAGGGCTGCGTCATCACTTATTCATTCACAATTTCTCTCCATTTATTTCTGTCACACACAGCCACTCTTCCTTGCTCAACAGACATCCCTCTCGCATCCAGCGCTCTCTTCACACTGTCCATCCATCCTATTCGTGGTCTTCCTCTCAGCCTTACGCATCTCACATCAGATCTAGTTATCTTTTTCACCAATCGCTCATTATCCATTCTCTCCATATGCCCAAACCATCGCAACACCCTCTGCTCAACTCTACCAGCCATCTCCTGAACAACTCCAGTTCTCCTTCGCACTTCATCATTCCGCACTCGATCCATACGCGTCACTCCACACATACTCCTCAGACACCTCATCTCCATTACATTCAATCTTTTCCTCTCTGTTACACCCATATTCCATGTTTCAGCCCCATATAATGCAGTCGGTACCACATCACCCTCATACAGCCTTCTCTTTACATCCATTCTAAGCGAACGACATCTAAACACTTTTTTCATTCCTCCCAGCACCTTTCCTACTTCATTTATTCTAAACTTCACTTCTGCATCTATTCTTCCATCCACAGCAACATGTGACCCTAGATATTTAAAACACTCTACCTCCTCAAGCAACTCGCCATTCAAAACTATATTCATCCCCCTACCATCTACCAACCTCGTACACTTCATCACTTTACTCTTATTCTCATTTACTTTCAATTTCCTCCTTTCACACACCCTTCCAGACTCCTCTACCAACTGTCTCAATCTCTCCTCTGAATCAGCCACCAGTGCAGTCTCATCTGCAAACAGCAGCTGCTTCAGATTCCACTCTCCATCATCAACATTCACCAGACTCAGACCTCCACCTAAAACTCTTGCATTCACCTCCCTTACAACACCATCCATGTAAATATTAAACAACCAAGGCGACATCACACATCCCTGTCGCAGCCCCACTCTCACAGGAAACCAATCACTCACAGCATTTCCCACTCTTACACACGCTCTACTATTTACATAAAAACTTCTCACCCCTTTTAGAAACCTACCATCAAGTCCATACAATCTTAAAACAGTCCACAAAGCCTCCCTATCAATTCTATCATACGCTTTCTCTAAATCCATAAATGCCCAAAACACATCCTTGCCTTTTGCTAAATACTTTTCACACACTTGTCTCACCGCAAACACCTGATCCACGCATCCCCTCCCTCTCCTAAAGCCACACTGCTCATCACCAATCACTCCATCTGTACCCTCTCTAACTCTCATAATTAACACTCTACCATACACCTTACCTACAACACTCAACAGACTTATACCCCTAAAGCTGGTACATTCATACTTAACACCCTTGCCTTTATACAACGGGGCCACACAAGCACTTGCCCAGTCAACTGGCACCATACCTTTCACAAAGCACACATTCAACAATCTTACTAACCAGTCAACAATAGTCACTCCACCACCCTTCAGGCATTCCACAGCACACCCATCCATACCTGCAGCTTTCCCTGTTTTCATCTCCTTTACTGCCTTCTCCACTTCCTCCTTCATGATCAAAGAATCATTCATCTCTCCCAACACATTTATTCCTTGCACCCTTCCATCCGCCACAATCTCAGCCACCCTTTCCTCCCCTACATTTAACAATCTTTCAAAATACTCTGCCCATCTCTTCCTTACTGCATCCATCTCAATTAACATCCTTCCATCCTCTGCTTTTACTCGTTTTTCCTTCCCAGACTCTCCCTTTCGCACCCTTTTCACCTCCTTCCAAAACATTTTCTTATTCTGTTGAAAATTCTCTGTCAGCCGCCTACCCCATCTCTCATCTGCTGCCACTTTAGCATCATGCACAGCCCTTCTCGCCCTATTCCTCTTTTCCTTATACCTCTCATATGACATCTCATCCTTCCTCTGCAGCCACACTTCATATGCTCGTCTCGTCTCAGCCACAGCCATACTTACTTCCTCGCACCACCATTCACTTCCTTTTCTTACACCACCACCCACACGTCTCACATCACACACCTCTTCTGCATGCCCCACCACGGCACTCTCAAATAACTGCCATTCCTCCTCCACACTGCCATTTTCCCGATTTTTCACTGCGTTCCACTCATCTTTCAATTTCTCCTGATACTCTATCTTTTTCTCTCTTTTATTCAACTCACTCACTTTCAAAACCTCCCTGCCACACCTAACCCTCCTAGCTCTCACCCATCTCTTACCAACTCTTAACTTTCCCTCCACCAGGTAGTGGTCAGACATACCTCCACCCTCCCCTCTCAGAACTCTCACATCCAACAATCTTCCTATTACATTCCTAAACACAACCACATAGTCCATCAAAGCTCAATCAACAACCCTTCCACCCTCCTGTCTCACCCATGTATACTTATATCTTTCTTCTTAAACAGCGTATTTCCAATCACCATCTCTCGCTCAGCACACATCGCTAACATTCGCTTCCCATTTTCATTTCTTCCAGGCACACCATGCATACCAACTACACCTTCAACTGCTACATTTCCCACTCTAGCATTCAGATCTCCTATCATTACCACATTCACATTCGGTCCAAAACTCTGCAGACACTCATCAACATCATTCCAAAAAGACTCCCTCTCTTCTTCATCCCTTTCACTACCAGGCCCATATGCACTCAGAAACACCCACAACTCACGTTCAAATTTCGCTTTCACCAACATCAGTCTCGATGACACCTCCTTCCATTCAGTCACACACTGTTGTACTTCCGGACTCACTAACAAGGCCACACCTTCTCTTGCCCTTCATCTATCAACACCTGACACTCTTCCATTCACACTTCCAAACATAGACTCACCCTTCCCTTTCATCTTCGTTTCACTCAAAGCTAACACATCCAACTTTCTTCTCACAAACATTCTCCCAATCTCCTCCCTTTTAGCCTCAATCGTACTACATCCACGCACATTCATAGACCCAATCTTCAGGGTACGGGGATAACTCCATCTCCCATCCCTTTCTCTGGCCTGTCTCTTTTTAGGAACTAAAAAACAGAGGACGGGGTCCCTCGTCCCCTCACCCAGCCCCTTTTAGTCGCCTTTTACGACACGCAGGGAATACGGTGGCAGTATGAGTAGTAGTACCACCCCATAGTGTGGCCAGATTGTGTCTCCCCCGCCACAGGGGGGGACAATCTCTTACTCAGAGAAAAATAAAATAGTTCTTTAAATATAGTCTACTCATGTTTTAGGTGGAATTGATAGCCATTCTGGGCGCTGATTTGGCTGCCAGGTTGATCAGATTATACTTGTGTACCATGCTTGGTTTGTCCAGCGTCCAACATGTCTGAGGTTTTTAATTTGAATAAACAAGGTGGACCGCGGGGCATAATTGAGTTAATGAATGATGAAAAATGAGTGGCAGGTGACGGGAAGAGAAAGTGGGAGGGAGAGAGGTGGAGAGTGAGTGAGACTGATAGAGGAATGATGACTGGGAGAGAGGGAAAGAAAGGAGGAAGGGGGAGAGGCAGGGTGTGACGGGGAGGGAAAGTGGGAGGGAGAAGAGTGGAGGGTGAGTGAGACTGATGGAGGAATGATGATTGGGAAAGAAAGAGAGGGGGAATGAGGTGAGAGAGTACGTAAGGACAAAAAGAGTACAAAAGAAAGCAAACAGGTGACAAGAAGGGAGAGAGAAAGATGGAGGAAGAGAGAGGGATGTGACAATGAAGCTTATAGCTTGGAGAGAGAGAGAGAGAGAGAGAGAGAGAGAGAGAAAGAGAGAGAGAGAGAAATTTAATCTAAAGTGTTCACCTGTGGCTAAACATATGAATATATCTTAATCCGTAACCTTAAACTCTCATCCATCTGCACCAAAGTCGAATAATTCCTTCTCGGACTCATACTGTGACAGGCACAGTCGGCGTCAGAAATAATGTCCCTTCCCCTGCCTCTCTCTCCACGGACCTTGAAAATCAGTGTGGTGTTTCGGCAGCAAATGACACTTAGGACACTAATCTGAGGCCAAAGGAAGCCATCAGTGTCGGTCGTTGGGGATTCACGATACCGATTCTTAAAGTACATGGAAGCAGGAGAGGTGACAGTTTTTGATGCCGATTGCGCTTGACAGACCTGATCTAAATCGGTTCAGGCGTTCATGAAATTTTTTGCTCACATACATGTAAACACATAAACTAACTCAATTACAGCAGTTACCCCGGCATCGCTAATAGACACAGAGAAATAAACAGTGAAGTAGAGGGTGAGAGATCAATGGGAAGAGAAGGCTGATGAAGGTTGTTGACTGGAGGGTCGAGTAAGTATGTAGGTTGGTAGGAGAAGGGGAGGTCAGTTCAGTCAGATGCGTGATAAATAGGCCTTAATAGCGGCGTAATGACCTTTAATCTACGGAGCAGCGGACCTGATTAGGTAGAGAGGTGAGGGCTTAGGATGGGATGAGGGTGGGGGATTGAGGAGGGGGTGAGGGTGGGAGCTGGGGAGGGGATGGAGGTAGTGGGGGAGCGGACAGAGATCGATTGTGTGTTGCTCGGAAAGGGAGAATGAGAGAGAGTGATGGGTAGAAAAAGAATGTTTGGTGAGAGAGAAAAGCAAAAAAAGAAAAAAAAAAAGAAAGAAAGAGGAGCACTCGGACACAATGGAACACATTTCAGCAGGTAATGAAATCAGGGTGTGATAGTGAACCTCCCGCAAGAACCCCAGAGTGAACCCCGAGAACGAACCACTAAGCCTCATAACGAACCCCTCCATTGTTGTTGTTGTTGCACTAAGTTCATCTGGACATGAATCCGGTGGAACGGAGGCTGAAGTTGGCCCTTTTCTGCAGTCCACCATCCTCCTTTCGGGGAGTAGGGAAGAAGTTGAGGGACGTTTGTGTAACTAGAGAGCAGAGCCGACTAGTTCTGTCGGTGCCCCCGTGAAGGCGCCCCTCTCCACCCCCAGAATCTGCACTGTGAACCTCAGATGAGGAACACCAAAAGACCCCCCTAGCAATCCTACTCCTACTTCCTTCACACCTCCACAGCCAAACCCACCGATCCTTTCCACACCATCCAGTCCCCCAACTCCTCCCATTCCAACCTATCCTAATCCACCTCAACTCTTACCTCCATCACAACCTCCTCCTACCCCTTCCCCTCCACCCACACCACCTCCTCCTCCCCCCGTGCTGCAGCAGCCAACACACATCGCACATACAACATAAACATCCTTTAGTTAAACATAGATGGTATAAACACCAAAAAACAAGAACTCACACAATTCATCAAACAACAGAACATACACATTGCCATCTTACAAGAAACAAAACTACATAGAGCGCAGAAAACACCGACATTTCATAACTTCACCACCATTCGACAAGACCGGGCCGACGGGGGTGGCGATGGACTCATCACCCTGGTACACAAATCCATCAACTTTGCAGATACCAGTGCACACACAAAGTCACTTCTCCCCCCACATGACACCACAACAGAAATACAATCAGTTAAAATACGCACTGGTAACAAATCACACATAACAATCGCTAACACATACAATCCCCCCCTCCCAGTCGTCCCCCACAGTACCACACAATTCTCTCCACAGATACACCACATCACTAACATACCCAACATCATCCTGGGTGGTGATTTCAACGCCAAGTCGTCGGCCTGGCATGTCAACAACCCTGACACAGACAGAGGGCTGGCACTACAATCCCAGACAGATCATTTTTTCATACTGAACAATCTAGACCAACATACCCATATCCCACATCAAGCCCTCTTCCTCCCATCATCTCCAGACATCACCTTCTGCTCACCAAACCTCGCCCCCACTACATCATGGAGAGTGGTCAGAACCCTAGGTTCTGATCACCTCCCAATCATCATCACTACCAAAACCAGAATCATCCCAGCTGGCCACAAACACACATACACTAATTATAAGAGAGCCAACTGGGAGGCCTCTGTAACTGAAACAGAACAACATTTCGAAACACTAAACAGTACACCCATCACAAACATCAACACCGCTGTGCACACTTTCAATACAATTATAGAAAACGCAGACAAAAGACACATCCCTAGAGGCAACAGAAAGAGACACAACCCCAACTTCACACCAGAAATTCAAGGCCTCATCAGACAACGGGACACACTGCGACACTCCCCAACACCCCATACACAAGACACCGGACAACACATACAAGAACTCAACACTCAGATAAACAATAAAATATCAGAACAGCAAACACTAAACTGGAAAAATTACCTCCAAACACTTGACCACAAAACAAACATCAGCAAACTCTACAAAACACTAAACAGCATCACACTTTCCAACAGCAATACTACACAATCACACGCTGCCATCACAACAACAGACACCATACCCTCAAACAAATAACAAGCAAACACTCTCATCAATCACTTTTCACAGGTCAGCCATCTAAACCCCCATCCCGAAGATCGACTTATCATCCGACATATGAGACAGTTCCCCACAGACCCAGACTACGCACCTTTCACTTACAATCAGACGAAGCACATCATTAATAACCTCAAGCACTCATCTGCCTGTGTACCAGACAGCATAAGCAACATTCACCTTAAACACCTGGGACCACAAGGCATACAAACACTCACCAACATATCAAACTACAGCTCACCAACATATCAAACTACAGCTACCCACACAACATAATACCAAACATCTGGAAGCATGCCATTATCATCACTATCCCTAAACCCAACAAAGACCCCACGTTACCCTCCTCACACCACCCCATCACACTCCTCTGCACCCCCTCAAAAGTCACTGAACGACTGGTACTACAACTAGTCACACCTCACATTCCCCTAGCCCAGTCACAACATGGCTATAGGCCACTACACTCGACAAACACCCTTCTTACAAACCTTACACAGAGAGTTTTCGATGGCATGAATTCAGCTAGACCACCACACAGAACACTCCTAATCACACTAGACATTAGCAAAGCTTTTGGTCTCATCCCCCGCCACAACCTCACAAACAAAACACTCAACACAAACATGCACAATAACACAAAAAGATGGCTGGCAAACTATTTAGCAGGCAGATGTGCACACGTAACATTTGCCAGTCAGTCTTCTAAGATCAGACACTTCACAAACGGCGTCCCCCAAGGATCTGTTTTGTCCCCTACACTCTTTAACCTATACATGCACGACATACACACACCCCACACACCACAGATACACATAGAGTCCTATGCAGATGATATAACACTTACATGTACGCACCAAAACGCAAACACAGCTGCACACATCATTCAACCTTACCTCAACACACTACACGAATGGTTCACCACAAACAGGCTCAAAATAGCCCCAGCCAAATCTACAGTGTCCCTTCTCACAAACTGGACAGCAGAACACAGTCACATCCCACACCTCACCATAAACAACACTCCCCTACCACACACACACACACACACAAAATCCTTGGTGTAACATACAATACATCAATGTCATTTAAACAACACATCACAAACATTAAAAATAAAATAACACCATGACTCAATGCTTTGAGGTCACTTGCCCATACAACATTCGGACACAACAAAGAAACCACCACCACAGTATACAAACAATACATTCGTTCAGTAATGAATTATGCAAGCCCTGCCTGGGCTTCTAACCTCACCAAAACACACTACAACACTCTACAGACCATACAGAACAAGGCCCTAAAAATAATCACAGGCTGCACAGCTACTACACCCACAGACCACCTACATCAAGAAACCAAAGTCCTCAAAGTCAAGGATCACCTAGACATGAGAGGCACCCAGTTTGTTGCTGTATCCTCCACAAACCCACAAGATCTACTATATTTCATGGCAGCACATCCGCCCACACAAAGGAACATCAAAACAACACTCAGCACACGATACCATACACAAATACTGTCATCTCTCCCCCTTCGCCCACCTCAGACCAGCTTCCAGAAGCATATCCACACTCAGATCACTCGCCGCTCCATTCAGTCACTTAAAGACAACACACAGCTGCATGCACGGCCTCCTGACATCCACCCATCTGAATCCTATCTCCCTCGTGAGGACAGGGTCCACCTGGCCAGGCTGAGATGTGGGCACCATCCAGCCCTCTTAAGCTACCAGAAGAGGCTGGATGACTCCGTCGCTGATGCCTGTCCAGGATGCAACACAGCACCCCATACTATTAAGCACATTATGGAAGACTGTATTGCACACAAGCACCTACGCCAACAACACAACATACACTCTTTGAGAGCTCTGTGGGAAAGCCCGGTCTTGGCCATGGCCTTCCTAAGGGACTCGGGGCTGTTTGGCCAGACTGCCTAGGGAAAAAGTACTACTACTACACCAAAAGAACCTCCCTAAACTCTCCACACGAACCCAGAGAGATACGTATCACAAAGAACAACATCAGCAGGCAGGCTAATGAACCACCTTACATCATGGCTCAAAACAACACAACAGCCTAGTATGACGGATAATGAGGTGGGCTAATGAGGGTGCCGGCCCGGAGCACCATCACTAACGAGGTGTGAAGTCATTAGATTCGTATAATGATGGGGTTATTATCTGGCCACTGTTATTATTTAATCATGCTTGCTGATTACATCTCCCAGCCCCGAGACTGAAGTGCATCTTAGGCTTGATCTCCTCTTATCTCCTTCAACACCATGGTACAGTACCTTGCTGCATCAGGAATATGGTCCATAATTACCTGAGACTGTAAGTATGGCACTGTTAACGCCTGTTGCTCTCAGAAAGATTCTTACATAGATTTGTTCCTTGACAACTTCTTCGGAGCAATACACACACACATATATATATATATATATATATATATATATATATATATATATATATATATATATATATATATATGTGTGTGTGTGTGTGTGTGTGTGTGTGTGTGTGTGTGTCAATAGACAGATAGATAGATATAAACATCACTTAGGAAATTTTCTTCATATTATTGCTTTCCTTTGTTCTTCATAATAATGATGATGTATACAGACAGGAGACGTACAGATTGGCATACAGCATCACATATATTAAATATATGTATAGTTTTTCTCGGACATGGGGTGGGATGGATCCAGAAGCAGGAAACAACATGTAACACACAAAATTAGGAACATTGTCATCAGAATGGCCAACGATAATACGCCACCCTTCCATACACTCAACCTGCAAACCATCGAAGTTCCCGGCACAACCACACAAGAGGAACAATCTGCATTTTTGTTTCAGGTGATTAAGTCGCTCTCATAACGCCTGTAGGGTAGAGCCATTGCACTGGTAATCATGGAAAACAAAAATAACTGGGGGAGGGGAAGTACTAGCAAAACCCTTGTTATGTCATGGTCATACGTACTTCATCCATCCAATACTGACATCATCATCATCATCATTACACTCATCATCATCATCATCATCATCATCACAATCACCAGCAACAGCATCCTAACCCTAATTTCCGCCTAAGATATGAGGTAAGGATCAGGAAACTGGGTGAGGATAAATGACTTGGCGGATGGGCCGGTGTTTTCTTTGTATCTATGTAACTCTCTCTCTCTCTCTCTCTCTCTCTCTCTCTCTCTCTCTCTCTCCTCCAACAGCTGGTTACCAAGGAATGCGCAGTAAGGGTGTGCAGGCGGTGAGTCGTGATGCGCAAAGCCTGTCATTTATACGGCGGTCGGGTGTGTCCTGAGCGCGAGAGAGAGAGAGAGAGAGAGATAGAGAGAGAGAGAACTAATCTCACGGTCGGAACAAAGAGAGAGAGAGAGAGAGAACTAATCTCACGGTCAGAACAAATCTCACGGTCGGTATTCGAGTTAAGACAAATTTCATCAGGCTGGGAGAGAGGACCTTACCTTGCCCGTTTCATTTTCTCCGTTTTCTTTAAGTCACTAAATCATCCCTTTTGCATAAATTGGCTTGACGTATATATATATATATATATATATATATATATATATATATATATATATATATATATATATATATATATATATATATTAATTCACTCTCGTTTCCAGTATTGTCATGGGCTTTGTCAGGCGAAATATCTGTCATGTTCTGTTGTATCATGCCGAATCCCAAAATATTCTGTTTAGTGAGGCTGTGTAGAGGGGTTATGTGTCAAAGTCATGTTCTGGGGTGGCAGTGTTTGTAAGTGAGAGAGACTGTTTGCATACGTGATGGAGTGAATCTGGGAGGTAAACTAGTGTGGGAGAACATTTGTAAGGACGCACAGCTTTATCTAATCACACCATGGTTTTTATTATCTTCTGTATATTATTCTTTCAGTTCGTCTACCTGTCAATTGACCTTTATCTGTTTTTCTACCTATATACCTACCCACGTACCCTTATCCCTATTTCCTACCTATCAGTTCATCTTCATCTGTTTTTCTACCTGTATACCCACCAACTAACCCTTATCTCAGTCTACCATTTCATCTTTGTTTATCTACCTATATACATACCTAGGAAACCATATCTGAATCTACCTACCTATCTCTCTGGTTATCAATCTATCTTTAACTGTTTGTCTATCTATCTGTCTGTCTACTGTCCGAGGCTACATACTATCAGGGGTGACTTCGACAGAAGAATTTCCAACCTTTACTGTCCCCATTATATTCTTTAACAACCCCACTTCCCACGACACCCCCCCCCCTCCCTCACATACTCTTACACCTTATCACTCGACATGGTTCTATTTTCTCTCTCTCTGACCATCCCACTCTCATACACTCCTAGTCAGTCTCTCACTCTGTCGTGACCTTAATGGGGTGAGGCAAAATACAGAAAGAGAGGAAAGTAGTAGGAATATCAACACAGAAATGTTCCTCGCATTTATTCACACATCACTCAAACCTTCAAGCAGAATAAAGAAATCACTATATTCTGTGTATTGCGGTTTGACCTTCCCCAGTAATGGCAAAAAAGAAGTCTGTTTTCATTGTTACTCTGGCATATGCACCGTGACGAATACTTGGTGCATTTTGGTACATCGAATGGTATTGTATTTTAAGATCTGGCCGAGTGCATTCCAGGTCCTGGTCACGTAAAACTACTGTGTGTGTGTGTGTGTGTGTGTGTGTGTGTGTGTGTGTGTGTGTGTGTGTGTGTGTGTGTGTGTGTGTGTGTGTGTGTGTGTGTGTGTGTGTGTGCGTGTGTGCACGTGCATGCGTGCGTGCGTGCTCAGTGACGGCGGTTTTAGTGAGTGACGTGCTTGGACCTCTGCTTGACCGCCACAGATGCCTGATAATCAATTCGTGCCGTGTATTGACCGCCCGTGAAGGAGGGGACAGGGAACAAAAGGTGACTACTTATGCTTTTACCTGGGGTGGGCTATGCTGGGAGGACACTGTTGGTGATTGCTTGTACACAGGGACGGGAGGACGGGAGGGGACCAGGATAGATGTAGAGGTAGTACTCTCTTAGCCCTGGATGTAGACTTCATTAATTCCTTACAGCTCGTGGACTTACACTGCGTCTTTGGCTAGGTAGCAGCAGTTTATATTGTTCAGCAGACCATCCCGGGGGGAAATGGTGAAACCCTTCAGTACGGTTATCATTCTGGCTAGTACACCGGTGTAACCCAACTTCGTCTTTGGGGTGCGACTTCTTATAGCGAAGGCATTCCTCATAAGAATTTTGAACGCCTTACATATCTTTTCTTCAGAGTCTACCACACCCAACCACACTGCCATATCAGTACATTAAGAGTGAAAGTGTGTGACTTGGGCGCCGTTTGTGTACCCGCTAACCTCCTTTCACATCTACAGAGAAAGGCGGTAGAGAGGCGTTAGCGGTGGTGGCGTGCAGGGCGATGAATGATGTTGACATAGGCCTGGCGGTGCGGTGCAAGACGCTGACGGTGCAGTACCCAGGGTTAAGTTGGAAAGTCTGTCTGAATGATGAACTGAGGTAGGCACAGAGGGATGACGGGCGGATTGGCTGCTGGGACGAGGAAGAGGGACCAGAACTTTCAGCTACTGTGACGGAAAACCTTTTGAGAAGCACTTAGACATCTGATACCGTCACACATTGCAGTAGTTGTTAACCTATCCATGCGATTATTTTAAACATGAAGTGGGATCCCATCGTCTTGCGAATTCTAAAGTTTCCATTACGCATATTTTTTACCTCCATGTGCCTGTATGGATCCCAAAGAAACTGAACTTTCTTTTCATGGGGTCGTGAAGTGAAGGAATTATTCTTAGGCTTAGTTTTCCTCGATATTCCTGTGCAGGTCATGAATTGATTTAAATCACGCGATGTAAAACGACTTAAAGGTAATATTTATTTGAATAATACTTTTTTTCAAAATAACCGACATTTACGTTTTTTTTTTTTTCATTGAGAGCCTTCGTGCTTGTTCACTGTAAATCTACAGTGGTATTGTACAGCTATTTTAGATATACAATACCTTCACCTTATTGGTTGTCCGTATTTTTGTAGTACTTTTTGTAGGCCTATTGATTAGTCTGTTTTTTTTTTTTTTTTTTTTTTAATTCAGTGTTGCATCTGATAAAGTAACATATATAATCCTACGTCTGAGTGGTAAGATTTTGTTTTAAAGTTGCATCATGTAGGCTGTATATCTTCTTTACCAGCTATGTTACAGAGTATCAGCATACACTGCCACTCACCTGATAGCGAACATTTTTCCTTTCCTCCGAACTTATCTATCGACCTTGTTCACCTGATAGTGGCTCATGGTGCACGATCTCTGGCAGCATCTCTGTCCAGTCCCGAAACTCTGAGTGGGTTTTGTAGAATCTCATTCTAGGCCTTCTGAAGTCTACCTCTTGATTCTCCACCCTCCATTTTCAGACTCCTAAATCTCATCATTCAGTTTTCATCCTGCATTCTCACCACATCACCAGAATACCAGAGTCTGCCCCTACACATCACATTACTATCTCTTTCTGTTTCTAGTCTACCTCTTAAGTTACTCCTCCACATTTCTTCCTCTTGAAACTCCGTCAAGATTCTAGCCATCCTTATCTCTGTACGCTCAGACCTACGGGTGTCATTCTCCTTTACTGCCAAGCTCCATTGTTATAAAGCATTAACCCCTTCAGCCTGAGGACGTACCTATTTACTTACAGATGATGCCATTCACTTTAGGAAGGACCTCTTTGTGGTTGCACTTATGAAGGCTACATTTCCTCCCATTCAGTTAGAAAAGTCCCTTCAAAGCTGAATATAATCGTCTAAAGTTAGCAAAAACAAAATTAAAATGACGTCCTTCGGGCAGACGTGTTATTTTCTTTCATCCAAAAACCCTTGCGATGGAGCTACCCTCAAAACCCCTCTCCCCCTCCCTGACCTCGCCTCATACTACCTAGATAATATTCCACACATTCCAAAACATATATCTATAGAAATCTGATTTTCCTTTTCGTTTTCAAATAATCCCTGATCAGGTAATTTTTCGTATGATTCTCCCAGGCTGTGAAATGATTAATGCCATTTAAGTCAAATGAAGCAAAGGTTAATTGAATGATAATATAGATGAGTTGACACTTCAAGTATTGCACAGTACAGCTTTCACAGAGTAAGGTCTGCCATACCAAGATGTACCCTTGTTTAATTCAAGCAGTTGATTTTTGCTGGATCTGTCGATGGAGAATATCTGATGTTCATAAAAATGGTAAAAAGTAGTTTTTTAGATACATACATCCATTTAATTTAAAACATATATATATTATTACGACGATAAAAAATATATTCTTTTTTCTTCCCTGCCTCGTAATCTGATCAAGGCCCATCACTTCAGAAAACCCTGGCTCAGATAGCAAAACAGTAATTATAATGAGCACTGTTGTCACCCCAGACGCCGGGACATCACCAGGGACAGGCAGGCGTGTGAGGTGGCAGTGTGTCCTGTGCATAATGAATTCCTCCACCACACGCATCGAGGAACCCACTTGTGTAGGCAGGCAGGCAGGCAGGCAGGCAGGCAGGCAGGCAGGCATGTATGGAGGCAAGAACTGAGAAAGGCAGAGAGGGAGGGAAGAATTAAGACAGAAAGACAGGCTGGCAGACAGGTAGAAAATTAAACAGGATGGAATGCAAGTAGGCAAGCAGACAGGAATGACAGGAAAGTAAAAAGTAAGCAGGAAGGTAAGAAGGGAACAGACAAGCAAGTAACCAGGCAGGAAAACCGACGGGCATGTGGACGTAGATAAATTTACTGATATATTTGAACAGGTAGTCAGGCAGGCAGGCAGGAAGGAAGAAAGGAAAATAAGTAGGTAGGTAAGCAAGTAGGCAAACAAGAACATATGGAAATGCGGAGAGAAAGCAGACAGACAGGTAGGGAGGAAATCAAATAGTGAGGAGGCCAGGCAGATAGACAGACAGGAAGGAATGCAGGCAGGTAGGCAGACAGGCATTCATATATGTAGGAAACCACGAAGGCAGAAAAGCGGGAAGGAAGGATGGAAAGAAAGAAGAAAGGCAGACAGTCATGCAGGAAGGCAGGTAGACATGAGAGGGTAGCTAGGTAGGTAGGTACGTAAATAAACAGATACACCCCAACAAGTCCAGACCGACAGGGGACAACAAAAACCCTTAACATTAAAGTGGCCCTTGTAGTCCCCCACGTAGCTGCACTTAGCCACTTCACCAAGAAGACACATAGCATTTTATTCTGGCGACCAACAAAGTATTTTATTCGGCTTAGGACCTGGGCAGATTGTATTTTATTATATGGATGGAGGTCATTGAGGTCACTTAACCCTTTCACATCGAGGTCACCTTTTATATAGTCTTCATACCACGATCATCCACTTTTATTCAGACACACTAATTCCGATACGTCTAAACAAGAATAATACACAAAATATGCCAAGGAACTGAGGAGGTCAAGGGTTAAGAGATCTTCGTTATCCGTTTCAATTCCATGGCGTCTTTTTATTATTACTATGAACAGACGATTAATATTTAGCTTTTAATAGAGCCTCCCTTACAATCCAGCTTATCGTGAATCCCTCATAGAATCTCTTAGTTTACAATATAACCCCCTAGCCCTCCCGTAGTGTTCCTTACCTGCTCTATCCTCCCGCCACGCACCGACACCACACCTTCTGGGAATTCTTTTGAGGCCTTGATTGCCTGTTTGTGATGGAGCTAGAGAGAGAGAGAGAGAGAGAGAGAGAGAGAGAGAGAGAGAGAGAGAGACCAATTCTTTCTAGCTAGGAAAAGAAACACTTAATTCTCTTTCTCTCATACAAGCTCTCTCTTCCTTATCTGTATTTGCTAATGATGTCTCTCCTATTAAGATCTTATTAATCCTCCCATTTAATCCTGTTACCCAAATCCTCTCCAGCTAGTAAAAGAATCAAACCCTCTCCTCCCATTTACAACAAGCATCAAATTCTATTACTATTAAGAAAACATTCAGACACCCTCATATTCTCTCCATCACGTGTGTTTACTATGGTCCTTCCATGTTATCCAGATCGTTGGGGCGTTGTCCCTCACGGGACTTCCCCTTCGAGCGACACTGCCAACTCTGTACCAAAACACATGTCTCTGTCTCATGTCAGCTATTTGCTACTTCTAAATGAAATTTATTTACAATATATATATATATATATATATATATATATATATATATATATATATATATATGTATATATATATAAAATTCTCTAATATGGCTTTATAGTGTAAGAAAATGCCTATTGTTTTTAATAGTAACAATGACTTTTTATAAATACCTCAACATTTGGCAATGTTGCTTTCCAACGTTGTCGCGCTTGTAGGTGAGTCAGTGAGGGTAGGTCAGGTGTCAAACCGCAGGTCACTTTCTCTGACCGCCATTAAGAGATAGGCTCCTACCCCTACTACTCGCCCTCGTCTGCTCCACAGTCGAGAAAAAGAACTTATTTTCAGCGTAAATAATTATTTTTTTAGAAGAGAAGGCAAACAGGAGACCTATAATTAATCCCTCAAAAGCTGTTGCTCGAACAGCAAAGGCCACCAACGTGAGCGAAGTAACAGTCAGACGAATTTGCTCTTCCTTCAGTCAAGCCTGCATTACACAAAAATCACCAGAACAAACTATAATAATTCATAAAACCGTATAGACTTTTTATAGAAATGAATCACCATAAACTGTAGATTTTATATGCAGAGAGAGAGAGAGAGAGAGAGAGAGGGACAGACAGACAGAAGACAGACAAAGTCAGGAGGCTTTTCCTCAAATTCTAATCATTCATAAAACCGTATAGACTTTTTATAGAAATAAATCACCATAAACTGTAGATTTTATATGCAGAGAGAGAGAGAGAGAGAGAGAGAGAGAGAGAGAGAGAGAGAGAGTCAGGAGGCTTTTCCTCAAACTATAATAATTCATAAAACCGTATAGACTTTTTATAAAAATAAATCACCATAAACTGTAGATTTTATATGCAGAGAGAGAGAGAGAGAGAGAGAGAGAGAGAGAGAGAGAGAGAGCCAGACAGACAGACAGACAGACAGACGAAGTCAGGAGGCTTTTCCTCAAATTCTAATAATTCATAAAACCGTATAGACTTTTTATAGAAATAAATCTCAATAAAATGTTGATTTTATATGCAGAGAGAGAGAGAGAGAGAGAGAGAGAGAGAGAGAGGGAGAGAGAGAGAAAAAAGAGAGAGAGCTGGGAGTGAGGGTTAACTTTTGCCTTTAATCCGATAATTGGCCCAGTAGAAACTGTGGCACGTCGCACATAGGGGAAGTCCCGTGAGAGACAACGCCCAAACGATCTGGATAAAATGGAAGGACCATAATCCTGTGTCTCCTATTAGGCTCCTATTATCCTTCATCCATTAATCCAAAACTGGGACTATCCAATTAAGCTCCTATTACTTCCCCCATTTAATCCTGCTCAGATCAGACAAAGCTATAAGCAGTAAATTGGGCCAACTTGCCATTAAGCAGATATAAGTAAGTATCTCCTTAACTGGGGGAGATGAAAATGGTTTGTTTTAATATTTAGAGTGATTGGAGACCACCTTAAGAGAGAGAGAGAGAGAGAGAGAAAGAGAGAGAGAGAACATAAGAACATAAGAAGAGAGGATAACTGCAGTAGGCCGGTTGGCCCATGCTAGGCAGCTCCTAGAAGAGTAACTGAACTACTAGAATGAGATAAGGATAGCAAAGACGAAGGCTCTTCCCCGCCATCCAAACCCTCCAGCCGAAGCCGGCAGGAAAAAGGCAGAAAGAACACCACGCCGTATAGAAAAACTGGCGTGGACATTTTACAGGAAAGTGTGAAAGGAGAATAGAGACTATCATAGTGTAACCTGAAAAGAAAAAAATTATGAATTAGTATTGGTTATAAGATTTTCTTTATTCTATATCCACCCCTTATTAGTCATATGCTTATCTAGCCTATGCTTGAAACTCTCAATGGAAGAGGCAGCAACTACTTTACTAGGTAGATTATTCCATTCGTCTATTACTCTATTACCAAACCAATTTCTACCGATTTCCTTACTGAAACGGAATTTTTCTAGTTTGAAACCATTATTTCTAGTTCTATCCTGTATGCTCACTTTTAAGTACCTTGCTAATATCTCCCTTATTTATACCATTCATCCACTTAAACACCTCAGTTAAGTCTTCCCTTACTCTACGCCTCTCTAGCGAATGCAGACTTAGTCTTTTCAGTCTGTCTTCATATGACAGGTTCCGGACGTCATGTATCATTTTTGTCATTCTTCTCTGTACATTTTCTAACGAATTAATATCCATTCTATAGTAAGGACACCAAAATTGTACTGCGTAGTCTAAATGTGGCCTTACTAATGCTAGATAAAGTTTCAGTATTACTTTAGATGATCTATTGCTCACGCTTCTCGAAATAAATCCTAGGACCCTATTTGCTTTATTTCTCGCATTAATACACTGTTGCCTTGGTTTAAGGTCGTTACTAATCATAACTCCTAGATCTCTCTCGCATTCCGATTTGCTAATTTCTTTGTTATCTAAGCTGTATTTAGTATCTCCAATGGTCTTACCTACGTTAAGTACTTTACATTTTTCAACGTTAAATTCCATTTGCCAAGTTATAGACCACTTGGACAATGTATCGAGGTCTTTTTGTAAGTTATGGCAATCGTCAGTCGAGTTAATGATACGCCCTATTTTTGTATCGTCGGCAAATTTGCTGATGCTGCTATTGACTCCTAAGTCTAGATCATTTATATATATGATAAATAATAAGGGACCGAGTACTGAGCCCTGTGGTACACCGCTAGTTACTAAACCCCAGTCCGACTTAGTTCCATTTATTAATACTCTCTGCTTTCGTCCTTTCAGCCAGGATTCTATCCATTTTAAGATATCGCCGTCTATACTGTGTGCTCGAACCTTTCTAACTAACCTTTCGTGTGGGACCCAATCAAAAGCTTTACTAAAGTCCAGATAAATAACATCGTAAGCTTTATCGCTATCTACTGCCTCATAGACCTCCGAGTAGAATGACAACAAGTTTGTGAGGCAGGATCGTCCTTGCCTGAATCCGTGCTGACTTTCGTTTATAAGATTAAATCTTTCTAAGTGTTCTCTAATCTTATTTGCCAAAATTGACTCTAACATTTTTCGTACAATTGACGTTAGACTTATCGGACGATAATTCGACGCAGCTGATTTATCACCCTTTTTAAAGATGGGCACTACGTTTGCGGTCTTCCACGCCTCGGGAACTTTTCCTGAACTTAAAGAGTCATTAAATAACGTTAAAAGTGGCTGACATAATTCTTCTTTGGTTTCTTTTATAATTTTTGCATATATATAGTCCGGACCTGGCGATTTTTGAAGTTTTAACTTATTAATTTCTTTCAGTACGTCCTCCTTACTAATGGTTATTTTACCAAGAATATTTTCCGTATTCTCATGGTAAATATTTGCTGCTTGAGGGACCAGGCCTAGATTTTCCTTGGTGAATACTGATATGAAATGATTATTTAGGATGGAGCACATTTCTTTATCTTCACTGGTAATGTCACCTGATTCTGTGCTGAGTGGTCCTATCCTATCTTTATTTTTCGTACGGTACATTTGATAAAAACCCTTGGGGTTTTCTTTTGATTCACTTGCAACCTTAATTTCATAACTTCTCTTTGCTTTTCTTATCTCCCTCTTTACTTCTCTATTTAAAATCGTGTATCGGTTACGTAAGTGTTCCTCTCCACGTTTTATTTTTCTATATATTCCTTTCCTTTGGCCTATGAGAGATTTTAATCTGTTGTTTAACCATCTTGGTTCTGAATTATTCGTTCTAAACGGTTTTGAAGGAATATATCTATCTTGGCCTCTGTGTATTATATTTATTAACTCGTTATACTTCTCACTGGTCGAACGTCTGATTGGTACTGGAACTGAGTTAATTTCCGTGACCTGGACTACATTCCTATCTACCACCTCCCCCCTCACAGACACCTGACGGACATTCCAACGTGTTTCCTGCGCCTGACCTATGACCTGGGGTTCCCTACTGCCCTGGCATTCCCTCAAATAGCTAATCTCCCTGTGGAATACCGTTCGAAAATAAGCTCTTAAGCCATCGAAATCTCCTAGACGAAAATTAGGAACGGTGGAGGTATTTTCAGTGGAACAGACATCAAAATAAATTTGAACTTAATTTCTTCATGATCGCTATTACCAAGTCGTCCACCAACCTCTATATCGCTAATGATATTTTCTTTATTAGCTGAAACCAAATCTAGTATATTATTACCTCTGGTGGGCTCCCTGATATACTGATAAAGGAAATTATCCTGTACTACCTCTAGAAATTCCTCTGATTCTGCATCTCCTGTCTGATTTCTCCAATCTATCCTTGGCAGATTAAGGTCCCCTACAATTATTACTAAGCTGGACTGTGATGCTTTCCTAATTTCCTCCCAAAGTTATTTACTATGAGCTCTACTTAATTTAGGAGATCTGTAAATTGCTCCTAAGACTAATTTCTCCCTATTGTTACAAATTTCGACCCAGACACTTTCTGTGTCCCTATGTACTTTAATGTCTGCTTTATTGTAACAGTTTAATGAATCCTTTACATAATTTTTTATAACCGGTGCTCGTGCAGGAATTGAGTTTATTCTGTGCGATTTTTTCTCTCTCTCTCAGAATAAATTGTGCCCAAAAGTCTAACCTTACTGTCACTTAAATACCTTGGTTTTATGACGGGAAATAGTGTGTGTTATGTGGAGTCTGTTCTCTTCTCTACATTAACGATAGTGATGTGCGATTCAGTAACTTCACTCTGTTCACTGTTCATGTTAACGTTATTGATGTATGATTTAACAGTACAAAAAAATTCGGACACTAAATCATTCTTACTGTATTGGCCAATACACAGGATAAAGTTACACCCAGATTAATGCAACGTACTGTGATGGCATTGCAATAGAAGGTCCAGTTAACGTAGAAGCAAAGTTTGCATTTTTTTTTTTTTTTAATGCAAGGAAGAAGGAAACAAAGGCCTAAGGTAGTGGGATGCCTCAGGAGTCAGTTTGGGGGCCTCTTCTGTTCACTATTAAAGGTATTGACGTGCGAATTAAAATAAGATTATATCTTCTCTATTTACTGTTCAAGTTAACGATATCCATCTATACTTTAAATATATCAAAATCAGCTGGCAACACTAAAAAAAGGGAACTTCATATTAACTGATAGTGAAATGTTAAATTAACAAAGATTTAAAAACCAAGAAAACTAAAGATCATCCAAGTGATAAGTGCCAATTAACGTAAAAAAACAGTCAGATGCTGCATGTGGAAAGTCGTAATTAGAATTATGAAGATGAAATGTCCGAACATAAAGTCAGAGTCCCATAACACTAAAGATTCAAGTGTGACAGTGGCAAGGTACTTAACCCGCGGCGTCCCGTCGACGTACTTTAACGTCCACACGTTTTGTCCCTGCCAATCCCGTCGACGTACATAAACGCGAAAAAATTGCAAGGTCCCTAACTTGCACAATTTTCAATTTTCGCTAGTCATTTTTGGTACGTATACACGTGACACCTTCCTCAACAAGATGCCAGGCAGGAACAATGCCTTACCCAGCATGACCTCCCCCCCCCGTATGCCATTGTCTCAGCAATTCACCTGTTATCAGTGACCTGGCCAGTATAGCCATGTCATGCCACGGTACGAAATTCAGGGCCAGAGTGATTCCCCAATCAGTGACAATGTGGAGGACAAACTTTACATAGCATTAGAGGAAGAAACAGTTAGAAATGATGATCAGGTAATGTGGCAAAAAAAGGTCAGGTATTAGTGAGTGAAACAATGCTTATAATGCCTATATTACTGCTTGAAAACCAATATACTCTTGTACTACATATAAATTCGTACCAAGTAAATAAATAAATACCGTTTATGAGTGGTGTGAAATAGTTATCCTCCCATAGAACTCGTTTTCTTTGGTGCAAGCCTGATAGAAAACCCAGTAAGGTAAGGAGGTCCTCCTACCTGTAATGAGTAGTTTAAACCTCAGGTAAGCGATTTCTCTATAAATTTTCGATGTTTCTCACCAAAAGCGAAGGTTTGAGCCCAAAAAAAAAATTTCCTAAAATGGTCGGGATTGGGGGGAGTCAGTGGTGGAAAAGTGGTCGGGATGGGGCGGGTTAAAATTCTCGTAACATGGTGGCGAAGATCGCTAATGTAATGCTAGGTTATATCGGCAGAAATGAAGTACACTGAAATTAAGTACATTATTATTCAGTACAAGAAAATTTATGACCACTACACAGTGCAAATATAGATTCTGCAGATGAGTCATTAGGAGCATCTACAGTAAATGACTGTTTCTAATAATTAACAAGTCATAAAAGATAGGCTAAAACAACGTGATCTTTACTTCCTGCTTAATCCAGGTAAAATAGGGTCTTATACAGTGCTTAAAATATTCGAAGGGATTTATATTATGAATGTTAATAATTTCTTCACCTTTGCCCCCGACATGACTACAGCGTAGAATTAACGGGTCATAGAGTTAACTTCATCATCATCATCATCATCATCATCACCGGGAGCAGCAGCATAAAACTTTAGCCACTTCAGGATGTATACCTCTCTGGTCTTTCTCAAAACATACTTATTGGCTCTTACTCTGTTCCATCCAGTCCCAGCACATTTGCGAATTTCTCCTCTCTTCTCCGCCTACCTCTTCCTCTCACTCCATCTCTAGATTGCTACTCGGATACCCTGAATTTTATATCTACTCTCTTCTCTGTGAAAAAACTTTATTCTTGTTCTTTTCTCTTTTTTAAATTCAGTACTCACTTTTATCTTACTTTTCAGCTGCCAGTGTTCAGTTCAGATACTTATTTCCTGTAGGTTGTCTCCAAGTTCATTAAAAAATTGTTATTAAAACGAATAATACTCAACTTCTCACCGTTTTTGTTAATCTCCTTTTGCTGATTCTGAAAGCTCCTCCGGGCACGCAGTTAATAAGCCTGGCCAACTTTTGATAACTAAGGTGTCACTTAATAAACAGTGCTTTTAATTAATAGAACAGGATCCAGGAAAATGTTATAGAAAGCAAAGACGTAAACATATTAAAGGACAGATTAGATCAGGGTTTGTCGGCTGTCAGCATTGCTTCGCGTCTCGTAAAGCATGTAAAAGTTAATAGAAGTTTGTGATAAATTGTTTGTTGAAGCCTTCCCCTAACTGTATGTAAACTTTGCTTGTTTAATAAGCGATGCATTTTCTAAAGTGGTTTTCCCCAGATTGAAGTATTTAGGTATGACTGATGTGGGTGGTTTTTATGCCTTACTCACTGGCTGTGATAATTTGGCTGCATAAACTAATAAAGTGCTCTCGGCTACATAAGAATAAATTCTGACTATAAAGATGATGTGGTTATAATCCTTTATTTTATATCCAAGGACAAAGAGAAGAATTATTTTTTTTTACAACTTGAGAGAATTACTTTTGTTACCTTATCATTAGTTACTTTAAATTCACTTGTTTCTGTATATGTTTCTGTAAATATTTCTGTCAGATACTGTAATTCTGTATCTTTTTTCTGTCTCTTTTCTTTAATGTTCTGCTTCCTGGGTTGGCCTCGTGTTTTCATGACTTGAGACTTATGATTAGTGAATAAGTGTCTTTAATAGTGTACTGTAACTTCTCTCTCTCTCTCTCTCTCTCATACCTATCGTCCTGACCATACGTTGCGTGTGTGTGTGTGTGTGTGAGAGAGAGAGAGAGAGAGAGAGAGAGAGAGAGAGAGACGCCATGGTAATCTGGGAATGAATGGAGACTGATGCAAACACCTTCTGCAAACAGATCTCCCTTATTGATAATAAAAAACTGGACGGGGCATTCGGGATAATTTGGTCAGTTCGATTCCCTTCGCTGTAAACATCAAACATTCTACATATGTATTTGATTTCTTAGTACCAGGGAAACTTCTACGACTGCGGCTTGGGAATTTCACATTCATCAAAATTTTTAGAGTAAATTTACTTCATTCTGGGTCACTTTAAAGACATCACCACTCCTTTTTATCCTGATATGACCCGGTATCTCTTTGATGATGTTTTTTTCGAGTCAGATTCACTCCAAGTTAGACCATAAATTCACGTATGACGGGAGCTGCTTTCTGTAATAAGGAAAGCTTTCAAAACACTGAATAAAATCCCGTCTCTTCTTTCTACCGACAGCTCTCAAAATTTCGACTGAATAAGGAATCTTACAGAATCCACAAACGCTTTTATTATGAGTGTATTTTTTTGTCAGCAGGAAAAGTATTAAAATCTCTTCCCTTTCCAGACAGACCATGCAACATCTTAACTGTTACCTACAAATCACAGAATTTCGCTTAATATCAGGCACACGTATTCACGTCATGGATTTTTTTTCTTTTCATGAACCCCGCCAAACCCTTTCTTCACTTATTTTTAAAGAGAGGCTGAA
Source organism: Coenobita brevimanus (assembly GCF_032717465.1). Lineage (NCBI taxonomy): Eukaryota > Metazoa > Arthropoda > Malacostraca > Decapoda > Coenobitidae > Coenobita > Coenobita brevimanus. The sequence goes on from NC_136977.1 coordinate 36,845,619, forward strand.
TTTCGCTTTAATTCGACACTTCAGAGAGTTTGCTTCTCACCACAAGTATTCTTAAAACGGATATAATTTTCTTGGAGTGGGAAAAAAAAAAATCTCTTTCCATTTCCTCGTACCGGGAGATCGCAGGATTCACTTTAATCTGACTTACACACGGCTAGACCACAGAGGCATTTAATAACGACGTAGCTGCCTGTAATCCAAATAAATTTCTCAACACTGACATCTCACAATAATCTCTTCCCTGCCTTTTACAGACATCTTGATATATCCTTTTAATCCTGCACTTTGCTAGAGATTATTTCATCTTCTGCAGGTCGATTCATCTATATCCATATTATAGGTGCATTGACCCATTTTTAGGTAGGAAAAAGAATTAAAATTGATGACGATGATGATGAGTAAGATGACGATGATGATGATGATGAAAATGACAATGATGATGAGTAAGATGACAATGATGATGAAAATGACAATGATGATGATTTGTTTATATTCAGAAATTTTTCAGAAATAACTTTTTAACAGTTGTTTTTAAACCTTATCTTTTATATTTCGGACACATGGCAGAAATTCTCTTTAATAATACACTTTGCAAGGTTCTGATAATTCATCTCCTGCAGGCCAGACCACACCGACGGGTCTCACTGCAACATAAGGCTCCCAGTAACAGCTCCACCCACTGATACGCTTTTTGCCCGATTTCTTAATGTCGGGGAAATGCCTAATCTGAATACAGTTTCTCAAGCATGATAATGAGCCACTTGCAGCCGCATTCACCTTGAATTTGCATACCAATTACTCTGCACGAAATTTAAACAACTGCTGAGGGTGGCATATGAAAAGATCTTAACCCATTTACAAGATAGACGCGCCATATTTTTACCAATTTACGTGAGAAATAAACCTCCCATTTATTCGCTGAGAAGCGTAGGGTGGCTGTAAGAGTGACGTCAATCGTAAATTCAAGCAGTCTTATATACATCATAGGCTTGAGATAGTTAATAAATACGACCCTGGTTTCTTCTCTACCTCCCCTCGCTAATGAAAAAACGATGGATGTTCAGAAGCCTTTAATTACCAGTTGGTGTTAGTCATGTGAAGAATATACAGTAGCAGAATAGACCATGTTTTTGATATTTTTACTTTGACTCCTTTTTCAATTTATATTATTTTATTTTTTTATCACTCCATCACCTGTCGATTTTAGTCAATAAGGAAGGATTTTTGGTAGTGAATAGGCTAGTGATGGATGTTACTTTCCTCTTTAGTTCCAAAAGTCTCTGTAAATGAAATATATGGGGATAAAATGAATACACCTGGCTTCCTCTCTCCCTTACACTGAGTCCAAGTGGAGTTACGGAAGCCTAATTACCTGTCTTGGGAAAGTGACGGAGGAGAAGGTTGTGGAATCTCTCTCTCTCTCTCTCTCTCTCTCTCTCTCATTAGAATTATAGGAGACCTGTTATTAGAGTGTTTAATGAAGGCTATATCTGACCTCTTCATTTCGACCTGTCTGCCTTAAATTGAATAAACTCGTCTGGAGATGGAAAGAATATTATTTACAACACGTCATCGTAGTGAAGTGGTTGAAAGAGAGCAAGTTCGTTATAGCCAGTTCGGACGAGACATACCGAAGTTATGAATTCGTCCTTGCCCAACGACAGAGATGATCAATAGACTGAAGTGGCGTGAGGGATGCGTCTTGTAGCACACCAGGTAGACTCATTTCCACTAGGTGTAGTCGTAGTAGTAGTGATAGTGGTGGTAGTAGTTGTAGTAGTAGTAGCAGTAGTAGTAGTAGCAGTAGTAGTAGTAGCAGTAGTAGTAGTATTAATAGTAATGGTGGTAGTAGTAGTAGTAGTAGTAGTAGTAGTAGAAGTAATGGTAGTAGTAGTAGTAGTAGTAGTAGTAGTAGAAGTAATGGTAGTAGTAGTAGTTGTAGTAGTAGTAATAGTAGTAGGTCACTCTCGAGGAAGTGTGCCATCCGTAAAGCAATAGTATCGTTACCCTCACCCTAATTTATATTCTGGATCGCGGGACGAAGAGCGTTTTACCCAACACTTTTTTTCTGGGGGGGGTGGAGGGGGAATTTAATGATGATGATGATGATGATGATGATGATTTTTTTAATGACTGTATTACTGCAACTCTTACCTGTCAGGCTGTTTCCTTGTGGCAAGTAAAATCATGTGGCGTTACGAGAATAAAATACATGGCCAGCTGGTAAGACGTCAGCCGTCGTTATTACTCAGAACTGAAGACATACCAAAGCATGTAGAAAGTCAGCCACAGCCATTTTCATCGACCCCGTTAGAATGAATAATAATAATAGTTGTTTTGTTGGGTGTACAGTTTAAAAAAATACCTTTATCACTAGGATCGATGACACTGGCACTGAATGTTTTTCCTTTATTTCAGTATGTCTGTCAATTCTGAGTAACCATTAGCAGGCTCCATTTTATCTTTCTTTTAATTAACAGCATAATAGAGAATAAAAACATTTTCACTGAAAGAAACATAGGACATTGTACTTTAAACAGCTGTATTTCGTTTTGTTTCGGAATGCAGACGAGTCAGAAAGTAATGATGAAATATTTATCTTGTGTTTCTGAATGTAAACTACAGAGAATTACGTTACTCATTCCTTTCACAGTGTACATAACCTCTTAAGAATTCTTCGTGTTGTCTTCAGAATGTAAGACCACAGAGAACTAATAATTACCGTACCTTCTTTTTCGAGACTGTACATACATGCAGGTTGGGCTTGAGTCAGTGGAAGGGAGGGAGGCTTGGGGGGCGGCATTGTGTGGTCTCCCCTCCCTTGCACTGCCTCCCGTTTTCTGTTGGGGAATTAGTTGGGGAATTAGTGAGACATGCACAGTCGTCGGAGGCTTTGTTGAAGGTTCCTTGTTCCCTAACCTTCCCTACCCCCCTACTTTCCGACACATATTCATAGCAGAACTTAAGCAATTTTTTTTTAAAACAGTTCTCCATTGCAGTCAGTCATGGTCTTACTTAATTTTGTTTAGTCTTTTTTTTTTCCCCACGTTATTCACACTAGTTTGGTCGTGTGTATTTATGCAACTTTACCGAGCTGTGATAAAAGCATAAAAGATATTATACGCAGCTTAAGTACAAGAAATTTTATGAATACGTCCCCTAGGGTTGGGCTGGGTCAGATCACTACCACAATATGCTGGGTCAGTTTGATAGAGAAGGGCAACATTGCAGCACTGCATTCGTTATCTTGCTTGAACCGCCAGGGGAGCCCAGTGGTAGTACAAGATGTATTTTTACAGAAATTGTCTGTAATTTAATGTTCTATTTTTCTTCTTAATTTTGGGCTTACTTAAAGGTTTCCTCTCGCCTAAATCCAGTCCTCTGTTGCATGGTAAAATAAAATAGCTAACTGATGCCCTGTACTTTAAAGAGTAAATTTCCTTACTACTCTGCACTAAAATTTTGCACAGGTAAGATCTTCAGGTGTTTACTCAGATAATTAAAACCTTGAGGTATTTGCTCTAAGTCGTTTTATTTTACGCATCCGATTCTGGACATAGACCAGACCTAAGTGCATTCATAAGAGCAAAGGTGAAGCTGTTGCAAAGGTACCGGATCCTCCCTCTGTCTACACCATTCTTTTTAACTGCAATTGTACTCCGTTGCTGGAAATGACCTGGTTGCAGTGGGCGAGTAGTTAATTTATCACGTCTGCTCCTTATACACGCTCCGGTTATCGAAACAATCACCGCCAAATGAAACTTTGAACTGCGAATTCCCTCTCTATACTTGAAGACAGTTTTATCAATCGAAGAACAGTCGGGGTCAGAAGTACGTGTGCACTTAGGGTATGTCTGGCGCTCTCCTCCCTGACGCCTCATATCAGTGGGGACCATCTATGGGCAGAGAAACTAACCAAGTCACTACTGGATTAGATATTTTAGCCAGCAGAGGAACGTGAGGAATAGAAGAGTTGAAATATAAGGCCAACATTTCTCCCCGTCTGTATATACCAAGGTTGACTGTTTCTTTTCCTGAGCACAGAAGTTATTTAGCTTTACATATCACTTTTGCTTTGGGTGTGACTGATCAAAGTAGATTTTAACTTTTCACCAGGAAATGATTTTCCTCAGGTGATTGCAATCGTGTGGCGTATGACTGATAAGAAAAATGTATGAGAGACGCCATTGTATTGCATGAGTTAACGGAACCTGATCTTATCATGTAATAATAGTCCCCTCACAGCAGCCGAATTAGATCGTCTGACGTTAGAGAGAGAGAGAGACAGAGACAGAGAGACAGACAGACAGACAGACAGAGACAGACAGACAGACAGACAGAGACAGACAGACAGACAGACAGACAAACAGAGGAGGCATATGAAAAGATGTCCTTATTCTGAGTTAGACATAGTTCTTAACCCACTCACTATAATTTATTACCACTGAGCAAAATAATATCTTCCGGAGATAGCCAGAACAAACCAATACAGACATCATATACGGGAGAAAAATACGGAATTGCATGTCGGTTTCATCTGCCCGCTGTTCTGCTTTTGTTCTCAGTTCATTCCTTGTTGAACATTTACCGCTCTCGACAGGTGGCCGTGGCGGGGCGAACAGGTGTGTAATTACTAATGTTCAGTTACTGACCTGAACATCATGTGGGAGGGAGGGAGAGAGGCAGGGTGTAAAGCGAGAGAGGGAGGAGGGAAGGGAGGTAGGGAAGGTGGGTTTTGAAAGAAAGAGGGAGAGGGAGGGAGGGGGTAGAGAGAGAGGGAGGTACAGAAAGTCTGTATAATTGTTGTGCTGGAGAGAGTACCATATGGAAGTTGTGTGTGTGTGTGTGTGTGTGTGTGAAGAACACTCTTGTTTGTAATTATTTCAGTGTCTGAGGAACTGGGTCATATCTGACAGTTAATTCATGTGCGTGCGTGTTTGTGTGTGTGTGTGTGTGTGTGTGTGTGTGTGTGTGTGTGTGTGTGTGTGTGTGTGTGTGTGTGTGTGTGTGTGTGTGTGTGTGTGTGTGTGTGTGTGTGTGTGTGTGTGTGTGTGTGTGTGTGTGTGTGTGTGTGTGTGTGTGTGTGAGAGAGAGAGAGAGAGAGAGAGAGAGATTATTTGTAAGTTTACACGTATAGTTGCTCCGAATTTACATGTGTAAGCCCACCTTTTGAATATTCATGTTCGAATCTTTAGGTGGGAATATGGGTCGAGATGAGATGCTGCTGCTGATGTTGTTGTTGTTGTTGTTGTTGTTGTTGTTGTTGTTGTTGTTGTTGCTGCTGCTACTGTTGCTGCTGCTTCTGCTGCTGCTGCTGATGATGATGGTGATGATGATGGTAATGAAGAATATACACCTGTAAACTCATATATCCATCAATATTTGTATCTGTATCAGTCCTTATCAGATCCAGTGCAGGACTCAGGATATTCCCGCAGGAGAAGTAATAAATAGACTTTGACTCTTCTCCATGTTGATAAAGTTTGAATGGGAAGGTGTGTCAGGGTGGTGGATGTGAAAGTCGGTGTTGTTATGGCTGTGTGTGTGTGTGTGTGTGTGTGTGTGTGTGTGTGTAAGTCATCGGTAGAACAGACAGGGTGCAAATATCGTGTGCCACATGATAGAATGTACAGTACATAACTAACAGCACCCACTTCAGATATCTTCCACGGCTGGGTTTCGAGCATTGAACACGAGGCTTACGTATCGAGAGACAGCACACTAACCACCAAGTCACCGGAACATCAGGACGTAAACATATGCACCTAATGAACTAAATAAACGTATCAGTCACCTCGCTCAGTCACACGCATCTCCACCTTTCTCCCCACGACCAGCCACTTGCATCTAGACACAGTACGAAAACCAGCTGTCGACTGAGGGGACTGGGGCTACAGCGAGAGAAACTATTTTAAGGACATGAATTCAGTCCTTTGAATGCTGAGTGGCAGGGTGGTGTGTGGATCGGCGTGCCGGAGAAAGGTGAGAAGTGTAACAAGGTGGAGGTTTTATTCTTTTGTATCTGCCTCTGGACATAAGTTAGCAAGCACGTTGACGAGGTGTAAGGATATTAAAGTAGTCCTTTAGAATGCTGAGTGGTATGATGGTGTGAGATAAGAGAAAGGAAGTAGCTTTTCATTCTTTAACCCCTGAATTAGGTTACATATTATATTGGTTTATTCTTACCACCTGCAGACTGTTTTATTCGTCTTAGAAGACACATGTGAAATGAAGAGGTCACCAAAAGCTGCATTTAACACCTCCAGTTCAAACGGCTTCTCCAGGGCTTTATAGAAAATCGTCAGGTGGTGGCAAGAGTATTCACTGACTCCTTGAGAATGTTGAATGGCAGGATGATGTGGGGATGGGCGTGGCGGGGAAAGGTGTGAGCTATTTATGTATCTGACTCTGGACACAAGACAGAAAACCTGTTTTCGAGGTTAAATAGTCCACCTATGACGCACTAGGAGAACTTATCCGCATCTGCCTTCAGTGTCATTTTTTTTTTCCTTTTTTAATGCATCGGACATTGGACATTGATTGAAAGCCCGTTCCCGAGGTCAAGGACGATAATTCACATAGAACACGCCTGACTGATGGTTCATTCTCAATAGTGCTCAGATTTCAACATTTCTTTTTTCCAGTTGATTCTTTATTTTCATCATCATCATCATCATCATCATCATCATAACCATCCGGATATATTTTCCTGCATGAAGACAGAGTGAGGTGTCTTAAAAACCACCGTTCTCAACCCTAAGATGATAAATTCTCCCTCCAAAGACCTGCCAATCATCTAATAAAAATCTCCGCCATAATCACAGAGGGATCCGAACCTAACCCAGGCGTACATTAGAATCAGAGGCGTTGTATTAGTAGCCGGGGCCGACCGCAAATGTGCAAGAGTTCAATATGATGCCTGGGTAGTGTAAATTCAATTAGTGTTCTCTTCGGCTGTGCTGGGCCCCGCAAGTTAGAGTCGTAGGTTTGGAGGAGGCAAGAGGGGAACTATACTCAGTTATTTATTTATTTATTTTTTTTATTGAGGTGAAGATACACTTGATAGGTTGGTGTCGAGTGGCTGAATGCAACATGTCCGAATAACATTTACTAACCCAAATTTCCCCGTCAGATATATGTTGTCAAATAATAATAAAGAGATTATGAAGTAATGTTGTATTCAGCCAATCATCACCAATCTGTCAAGTGCATCTTCGCCTCGATAAAAAAAAAACTGAGTATAGGGGAATAGGGAAGGGGGCGGTGGGAGGGGGAAGGGGGTCTGCAAGGAGAGGAGGAAGGGAGGCATGGGGACAAGAGGAAGGGGGGAAGGGCAAGGGTGAAGGGAGGAGCGACAGAGGGAAGGGTGGCTGCAGGGAGAAGAGAAAGGATAATTTCGGGGTAACGGGGGCAAGGGGACAGGAAGAAGGGGGGAGGGGCAAGGGAGAAGCAACGGAGAGGGGGGAGGAGGATACTTCAAAGGTGCTGTTCACACGGGTAACCATTTTTTTGCTAGGCACCTGGAGTCCTATTTATAAACTCTCATAGCTTAAATCGTGTGCAAGATTCTTTTTTTATACACTTGCTTTCAGTCACACAACTACAGAATATTTCACAATCAAATGAGAGTGAAAACCGGTGTTGAATTACGAGAAACGACACGACCTCTGAGTTAACTTTAATGGAGAACCGTTTATCATCAAAATTGTTCAGGATCCTTCATAAACACCGTCAGAGGAGTTGCGAGGTGAACTTTGCTCCCGGTTGGCCGTCACTGAATACTTAATATATGCCCGGGGTAAGTCGATTGCATGATATCTATTTGCGCTTTCATATGCTTAAAATTGCCTAATGATACACTTTGCGGTAGGTCATAAGAGGGATTACGAGTTGCTTGGTAGGTGGTTAGAGTCTTCTTTGCCTCCCCTCCTCCCTTTTTTCCCCAGCGGTAATCCTCGATGGTATAATCAGCGTCAGGGGATATAACATCAGAAGATCCCTGATTCCGTTTAAATACTGTAGCCAGCGAGACGAGGCGAAGTGGGGTGGCCACATACCTCTCTGACCCGGAAGTAGCTCTCAGACTCACACATTCCCTGCCCTCGCCCCTCGCTTCACCTGACGCCACCTCGCCTTACCCCACCCCACTTCACTTCACCTCGTCTTACCCCGCCTTACCTAGCTCCACCTTGTCCTGTCTCTCCGCACCTCACTCCACCTCGCCCCATGTGATATCTTTAAAGTCCCCCACTGTAGGGGTTCACCTTGACGTGGTGGTGGGGCTTGAAGCATGGTTGGCAGTGCCACCTACTTGGGAGGCAAGCCTTCCTTTGTAGGGTTTGGCATTTGTCGGCCTTGTGGACCAAGCACCCCCTACATCACTGGTAGAGGAGGCCTACTGGTGATGTCAGTCCCTGCCCATTTGCCATCTAGGGCGGGACTGTTGCCTCCCCACGCGTTTGCCGTGCGTGGCGTCCCGTAATGCTGGGAGACGGGAGTCCTGGAGGTTGAGTGATGCTGCATGGTGGCCCTGCAGCTAGCAATACACCTCTTTGGTCCCTTATTCTGGCTTGACGGGTGGCCTGGTTGGGCCCGACCAGGTCAATCGGCTGGTCACTGGCTAGCCATCCAGGCTAGTCACCTAGTGGCTTTAGGGTCAAGCGGGCACTGGGGGACCTGGTGGCTCCTATCGTCCTGGAGTCACCCTTGTCAGGGTCCCTTGGTGGTTACCTGCGTATACTTTCCCACTACCTCTGGGGTCGCCAGTGGTGCTTTCCCTGGCATATGGCCTCCCCTTGTTGGGCTCCATGGTGGGTGGAGGGGTGGGGGAATGAAGGTGGTTTATTTTGAATATGGCCTCGTATAAATCTTTTACAGCTGACGACCCTGGTTCCGTCCCTGACCATCCATTACAGTCTCCCTCCTGTGTGCCTCCTGTGCCTCTGGCTGGTGAGGCCCATATTGCCACCCTGGAACCATAATTTCCTGGTTCCAGTGGTTTACGGTCAGTGGCCACTACAAAGAAGAGCCGGCAACAGACAACATATTGTGGACATGCCTGTGAGGTCCTGCCAGGTGTCTTTGAGAGGGTTGATTTCGCAAGGTACTACACCGTTCGTACTTTGGATGGTCAGCCTATTGGTAATCTGGACATATTTACTATTCATCGGCGCATTGTGTCAATCTGTGGGAGGGAGCCGAAGATCTCACCTCAGGGGGATGGTAGCCTCCTAGTGGAGGTTACATCCCCTGAGGAGGGTTCCCGGCTGGCTGCCCAGTGTAAGGACCCGGATGCACTGTTCACTTGTGTTCCCCATGCCTTTTTTAATCATAGTCGAGGTGTTGTTTTCTCAAAAGACTTACTCCGATACAGTGAAGAGAAGCTGCTTGAAGAACTCCAGGTCCACAGGGCGGTTAAAGTGGAAAGGTTTCAGAAGAAGGTTGATGGTGTTCTTACCCCAACTCCATCCTTGTTGCTGACGTTCGACTGTACTGTTCTGCCTTCATCCATCAAGGTGGCTTGGTTGTCCCTTAGGGTCAAATCCTTTGTCCCAAATCCACGACGCTGCTACCACTGTCAGATGTACGGGCATGTTGGGCGAGCCTGTCGTCGTTTGCAACAGGGCCTCCCAGTGGTGTGTGTCAGTTGTGGAGCATCCACTCATGCAGGACAGGACTGTCCTGGACCTGTTTGTTGTTTGCACTGTGGCGAGGCACATCCTGCTTCATCTAAAGACTGTGCCCGGTTTTGCTTGGAGAAAGAGATTCTCCTCATCCGTAATCGGGATAAAATAAGCTTTCCTGAGGCCAGGAGTAGAGCCATGTCATCTGTTTTCCGTAACGGAGTGTCTTATGCATCAGTTTTGTCCGGTCATAGCCGTCCTCATCGTCCTGTCCAGCAGCAGACTCGAGTTCCTCCTGTTGTTTCAGCTCCTATGCCTTCATCTGTCGATCCCATGCCAGTGCAACAATCTCCCGCACTTGCGACGGTTGCCGCTACAGTTCAAGACTCGACCTTTACATCTATGGTATCCCCTAGTAGTCATGGTGCACATTCTTCATTTGCTAAACGTCATCGTGGTTCCTCAGAGTCTTTGAGTCTTGAAGATCCTCCAAGCAAGGTGTCGGTCGTGGAGTCCACATCCTCTGTAGTTAGTCCATCTGTGCAACAGCCCTCGGACCCTGCTTCTGGGTCTTCGGGGGCTTCTGGGGTGTCAGGTCAGTCTGGCACCTCTTCCTCCGGGGAATCGGATGTTCCTCCTCTGGTTACCTCTGAGGATCCTGTCCTGCCCCCTCCACGTTTGGAGGCCAGGACCCCAATCCCTCCTGCTCGACCTCTTGGTTCACTGGGGGCCCCGGGCAGGGTTCGGAGTAGCTCTTCCTCTCCTGCTGGGCAGCGACGGGTGTCTGTGAAGTCTCCCAACACTTCGCAGACCCCAGGCCCTCTTTCTAGCCATGCTGCTGCCCGTGGCAAGCCCCTTAGTGGGCGTATCCGCATTCCCAAGAAGATTGTCTCCCAGCGTCGCTCAGTGGTTTCCACTAAGTGACCCTTTCTTTTGTGTATATAGTTCCTCCATTTTAATATTTTTAGTATTTTTTTTTATGGTTTTCTGTTTGTCCCTCTCCCCTGCCCCTTTTTTTTCAATAGTTTTAATGGCTAATATTATTCAATGGAACTGCCGTGGTTTACGAGCCAACTGGGAGGAACTCCGTTGGCTTCTGGCTGAGTATTCACCTGTGTGTGTTTGTCTACAAGAGACAATGGTTGGTGATGCTGCGCCTCCCAGTCCACCTGGTTACCAGGTTTTTTATTCAGATCCTCTTCCTGGACAGGGTTATGGTGGGGGTGTGACTATTCTAGTATGCAGTGACATACCTTTCACTGCTGTGAATCTTAACACTCCACTGCAGGCTGTTGCTCTCCAGATTTTCCTTCCCTGTCGTTATACTGTGTGCTCTTTGTACCTCCCTCCTAGTGCCACTATTGAGAGGGTTGATCTTGAAAATCTTATTCGTGCACTTCCCTCACCCTATTTCTTGCTGGCTGACATGAACAGTCATCATCCCCTGTGGGGTGGCTCCACAGCTGATGCTAGAGGTACTATGTTAGCCTCCATTGTGGAGGATGTGGACCTGTACATTTTAAATTCTGGTGAAGTTACTTACTTCCATAGTCAAACGGGTATTTTTACTTCTATTGATATGTCTCTGTGCTCTGCAGGGATAGCCCTGAATTTTACATGGGCTGTGTTACCAGACTTACATGGCAGTGACCACTTCCCTATTTTATTAAGATCGACACAGAGTGTGCCTCGGCGTCGTCTTCCCCGCTGGCGCTTGGATAGGGCGGTCTGGCCGGTTTTTGAGGAGCTGTGTTCCCCGAACCGATGTGTGGAGGATTTTGTCAGCACTGATGCTGCTGTTGAGTATTTCACAGACTTACTACATTCGGTGGCACTGCAGAGTATTCCGAGAACAGCTGGTCACTTTCCTTGCCGTCCAGTTCCCTGGTGGACTGATGAGTGTGCTTCTGCTGTTCGGGCTAAACGTGCTGCTTTCTCCCAACTTCGTCGTCACCGAGGTGACCCTGGTTACTTAGCGGCAAATAGGATGGCCCGAGCTCATGCCCGGCGGGTTATGAAGGAGGCTAGGAGGAAGTCTTGGGCATCATTTGTTTCTTCAATTTCTTCACAGACTCCTCTCACAAAAGTGTGGAAACGGGTGAGGAAGATTTCAGGGAAATTTCCCATTCCCTCTCCTCCTGTTTTATCTCATGCAGGTGTGGTGGTGGCTCATTCTTCGTCTGTTGCCGAGATATTTGCAGCTCATTTTGCTAATGTCTCTAGGAAGGACACCTCATCCCCGTCGGCACGCCGCCGACGGCACCTGGAATCTTTGGGCATTAGTTTTCCATCTACTGCAGAGGAGTCATATAATGTTGCTTTTTCTGCTTCTGAACTTCAGATGGCATTGTCGCAGTGTCGCGACTCATCTCCAGGCTTGGATGATGTCCCATATGCCTTCTTACACCACTTGCCTGATGCAGCCCTTCATTTTCTGTTGTCACTGTATAACAGAATTTGGTGCAATGGTGGGTTTCCGACCTCATGGGGTGTTGCTGTGGTTCTCCCCATCCCTAAGCCGGGTAAGGATCACTTGCAGGCCACTAATTATCGCCCTATCTCGCTGACGTCTTGCCTTTGTAAGGTCCTCGAAAAGATGGTGAATAGTCGGCTCGTGTGATACTTAGAGAAGGGTGGTTACTTGTCTCCAGTCCAGTGTGGGTTTCGGAAGATGCGGTCGACCACAGATGCTCTCCTTTCTTTAGAATCTTCCATCTGCCAGGCTTTTGCAACTAACCAGCATCATATCACAGTGTTCTTTGATTTGGAGAAGGCGTATGACACTTCCTGGCGTCATGGTATATTGCAATCTCTTTATGAGTTTGGTCTCCGTGGGCAACTCCCCACTTTTATCCGGGAGTTTTTATCTAATCGTTTTATTCGGGTCCGAGTCGGGAGTGAGCTGTCTACTGCACGTCCCCTTGAGGATGGTGTGCCACAAGGGAGCATACTAAGTGTTACCCTTTTCGCAGTGGCAATTAACAGCGTTATTTCTGTGCTCCCTGATGGTGTTCGTGGCTCTCGCTATGTTGACGATTTATCAATCTCTGTCACTGCCTCACGGATGTCAATGGCAGAAAGGAGGATGCAGATGGCTCTCAACCGTGTCTCTAGATGGGCTGATGAACGAGGTTTTCGATTTTCCTTCAAGAAGACCGTTGCCATGCATTTTTGCCGCGTTCGTGGAGTCCACCCTGACCCAAACCTTTTTTTAGATGGGCGTCGTATTTCGTGTTTAAAGGAAACCCGGTTTTTAGGGCTGATTTTTGACAGCCGGTTGACTTGGGTCCCTCACTTGAGGTACGTAAAAGCTGAGTGTCTCAGAGCATTGGGTCTCTTGAAAGTTTTAGCGCACACATACTGGGGAGCTGATCGCAAGACCCTCCTCCTCTTGCATCAGTCTCTGATTTTATCCAAACTTCATTATGAATGTGAAGTTTATTCCTCTGCCTCAGAAGCCCGGCTTCGTATTTTAGATTCCATACATCATGCTGGTGTTCGTCTCGCCACTGGGGCATTCCGATCTTCCCCGATTTCGAGTTTGTTGGCTGATGCTGGTGTCCTTCCTCTAAACTTGCTCCGCTCTTCCCTTTTGATGAGATGTTGGTATCGCTTATCTCGTCTCCCAGACTCTGTGCCCTTTGTCAAGGTCTCTCAAGATTCTCGGTCACCTATTTTTGCCACTCGGCCATCCTTTCCAAAGCCCTTTGGTTTCAGGGTGCAGTCAATTATGTCTAGCTTCTCTGTTCCTTCTGTGCCAATCACTCCCCACCGTGTCCCGAGGGTGGGCTACTGGCTTCTCCCCAGGGTGACATTTTGTCGTTTCTTCTCATCCAGTAAGGCCTCCCTTCCTTCTCAGGTTTTATTTTCTCTGTTTTTAGAGCATGCCTCTTCTCATGGGGACTCCATACCAGTTTATACTGATGGATCTAAGTCTGATGTGGGTGTGGGCTTTGGTGTGGTGTTTCCCACCTTCTGTCGAGGTGGGAGCCTCCCTGTGACTGCTTCTGTTTTTACGGCTGAGCTGACTGCTATTTTATTTGCCCTTCAGATTCTCTTCACTCTCCCCCACACTGCTTTTACTGTTTTTAGTGACTCACGAAGTGCTCTTTCTGCAATGGAGTCTTTTAATCCCTCTCATCCTTTGGTTTTATCCATTTTAGAGTGGCTTTTCCTTTTAGGGTGTCGTGGACGTCGTGTAGATTTCTGTTGGGTTCCAGCTCATGTAGGAGTGGCAGGGAATGAACGAGCTGATCAGCTGGCCAAGGCGGCAGCGGCTCGTCCCCCTCTTGCACAGTCCCCTCTGTATCGTCTGCCTGCTGCAGATATGCGCTCCTTTATTGCCTTCAGGGTTTGGTGCTGTTGGCAGGAGCATTGGGATGCTGTGGGTGCCAATAAGTTGCGCTCGATTTGCCAGAAGGTGGGCTCATTCAGTTACCAGGACTTCCCTCGTCAATGGGAGACTGCTTTGTGCCGCCTCCGCATTGGCCACACCCGTTTCTCTCACGGTTTTTTAATGGAGAGGGCTCCTCCTCCATTCTGTGATGACTGTCTGGTTCCCTTGACTGTTCGGCACCTGTTGGGTGGAGTGTCCTAGTCTTGAGGATTTGCGGCGTCGGTTCCTCTCTGACCACCAATCGGATGGAGGTGTGTATCATCTTTCCTCCGTGCTTGGGGAGGATGCCTGTGTCTTGGGAGGGGCAACCCTCTCCTTTGTGAAGGAGGCAGGACTTCTTAAGGATATTTAGAATTTCTCCTTTTTGATTGTGTGGCTTATCCTCTGTTTTTTGTTTTTTGTTTTCTACTTCTTTGTTATACGGCGGCATATGACCCTGGCAGTTGCGCCGCCATGATCATTATTTAAAAAAAAAATATTTATATATCTTTAAAGTCCTCGCTCACCCTGTCCCTCCTTTTTAATACCCTTTTTTCCCCTGTTCAGCCCCACCCCACCTAACTTCCATTATTGGCTTCCACTTTCCGCTAATCCCCTGTCTTGCAATTTCTTTTCCATCCTACTTTTTCCAATCCTCCCCTCCTTTTCTAACACGTACTTTTTCCCTGCCCTCCCCACCCCACCTGACTTCTGCTCCCCAGCTTATGAATTCCACTTTTGCTTCTCTTGCCTCTTCTACACCCTCCTTTTTCTGTCCCACTCTTTCCATTACTACTCCATCCATCTCCGCTCCTTGTCACTCCTATCCCATTTCATCTTTGCATCTAACTCATCCACCTAACCCTTAATCTTACCTACCCTAACTTGCCTATCTTAGTTATGCATTCACTCTATATCCTACCTCATTTCACTATTCATTTTACATTCCTTCCAATCCCACCCCTTCTCTCTGTCTCCTATCCTACTTCATCTTTGAGTCTAACTTTTGCAGTCTAACCTAATCTAACTTAAACTAACACTGTTCCATTCATCCTTATCCTGTCACACTCCACTTTTTCTCATCACAACTTCTCATCCACACCTCCCACTCCTATTCTGTCCCTAGAATTTTTTGTCCTTTCTTATCTCATCCATCTTCATTCAATCCTTCTTACCCAAACCTCCACCATTCACTCATTCAGGGCGCTGGAAAATGTCGCTGCACAGATGGAGACAGTAAGTATTGCAGTGTGAGGTGCTTGCAACATGAAAATTGATGACAGCCAATTCCGCACTATCTCTCCAGAATGCAGGGGCCCGAGGCAAGGCTGCCGTAGTTCAATACATTTAACCTCTTCACTTACCTTTATTATTATCCTTGATAATCTCCAGACGATTTAAAATCAGCTTTAAAGAACCTCATAGTGAAGGTTCTCATGGGGGCTATAGGTACCTTGTTAGGTTTGAAAAGTCCCTCGTATGGCGAATAAAATCGTGTGAAAATGGCAAGAGTATAAAATGCGTCATCGAGTTCATAGAATTAAGCTTAGATAATCAGCCAGTTTCCTTTGATGACATTACGTGACCGATAAACCTCCAGTCGCCTCCTGGGGGTAGTACCCATGCAAGGCCGTCCCTTCAACTGGGGCGTGTTCTCCATGAGGCGACCTGTCGCCAGTTTAATTCGTAGTATAAGTTTCAAAGCCGAGAAGGTGAAATCGACTTAATACTGCCTTACCGCACCCCTATCTATCCCACTGTTATTCAGTCCATTCCCATTTGCCAGTTTTACTCAACACTTTTCTTACCTCTTCCTCCTCCACTTCTTCCCTGCATCCCTTCTCCCTCTGTTTTCTCCCCTGCCCTGGTCTCCTTTTCCATATTCTCGTTCTCCCTGCCTAACTTTTCCCATGCCACCCTCACATTCCCTCCTCCTTTCCCCCCTTTCCTTTGCCCTGTCCCTGTTCTCCCCTCTCCCCTATATCCTCTCCCGCATTCCCGTTCTCCGTACCTTACCTCACCCTGAGTCTCTCCTCCCTTCCTCATCCCTATCTCTCTTCCTTCTGCTTCCTCACTCACCCTCCTTTTTCTCTCCCTCAGTACGTCTCCTCCCTGCTGGTAAGACAACCCTCCCCCTCCAGCCACTCACCTACCTCCCTTCACCTTTCATTTCCCTGACACAATCATCCCTGCCACTCCCCTCCTTTCCTCTCTTCACCCTGCCACCATCCTCTCTCTTCTTACTCCACCTCTCATTCCTACCTCTCACCTACCCCCACTACCCCCGGCGTCATCTCACCTGCCCTAATTACCCCACCCCTGTACCTGGCGACACCCATCACCCACTTTATGGCAGCGGGGGCCACCTGGCAGTAATGGGGATGGGGGGAATGGACAAGAATAGCCTAACACGCACCCTTTAGAAGGCTCAACAGTAGCCCGCAATGGTTCTCTCGCACCTTAGTTAACGGGGCGAGGTGTCAAGGGAACGTGGTTTGGGTTTGGATCTTGGAGAGAGAGAGAGAGAGAGAGAGAGAGAGAGAGAGAGGTAGATCTGGTATTTGGAAGGACGAATGTCAGAGCTGAAAGAAAAGGAAACATGGCTCGAGTTTAGATATTGAAAGGAGAGAGGCGTGGGATGGATTTAGACCGAGATTGAATACTACACGATGTGAGAAGAGAAAACATGGGTAGAATCTGCACCTTGTCTGAGAGATTGGTGAGGTTGTGATAAATAACGTATGGGTTTACTTGAGAGAGAAGGAAAGGAAACTTGGGATGGATGTGGACCATAGTTTGTAGGAGAGGAGAGTCAGTTGAGTTTGGACCAAGTTTGTGCGAGAGGAGATTTGGGAGAGGAATCGTAGGCAGATTTAGAACGGTGTTTGAATATCAGACTTGATAGTAAGGGAGTAAAAAATAAAGAGTTTGAGCAGCATATTATTATTATGAATTTGCTAAGAGAGAGACGTGTGTTGAATTTAGACCAATTTGTGTAAGAGGTGCATATGGGTTAGGACATGTAAATTGGGTTTAAGTGTACAGTTTAGGAAGGAGAGAAAATAAAGTTGAATTTAAACCGTATCTAAATTCTTTTTCTGCATTTGCTTGTAGAGGGAGTGGGTTGAATGAATTTAAATCTTGTCTGAGAAAGAGAGAGAGAGAGAGAGAGAGAGACAGACAGACAGACAGACAGACAGACAGATAGACAGAGACAGAGACAGAGAATGTACTTTGGTTGTAGACGATGTTCTCTATCTACACTTGAGACCGAAATAGACAAAAAAATAAGTCCTGACCACACCCGGATTTGTGGGCAGAGGAACATGGTTTGGATGTAGACCGCCCCTGAATTCCTACACCTGTTACCTAGTGAGTTTTACAAAGACCTTATTTGGGACCAGAGTCGGCGCCTCGCGTTTTTACCGCAGTCACCCCCACCCCTTTGCCCTTCCTTAAACATATTTGGTCGGGAGTTTGTGTCAGTAGTTTATTTTTTTATCATATTTTTCCATTTCCTTTTTTTGTTCTTTTTTGGATTTGTGCCGTCCGGTTGACTTTTTTTTTTTTTTTCTGACTTTATCGTTCTATCTTTTTCGTTACCTTTTTTGAGTTATGTTGTCCTCTCTCTCTCTCTCTCTCTCTCTCTCTCTCAAAACCTTTATGTTTTTTTTTTAGATGTAGAATTCTTGAAGCGGCCCTGTCCATGTGTCAGTCAGTAATGTTTTTCGGAAACGAGGTGCTTCACTCCCGTAGACTTTAACCAAGCCTCAAAGATCCCAAAGCTCCCTCTTCACGCCTTTAGACTTTACCAACTTTAACAACGCCCAAAATTAAGGTCACTTAAAATTAATTAAAACTTCCACATTTGCCTGGTACTTTTATCTTGTATCTCTTTCCACTCCTCCTCCACTCACTGTCCCCATCCATCTCACCAAAACCCCCTTTCCACCCTTCATCTGACCCTCTCGTTTTCCATTTCCCCCTCTCCACAAACCCCTCTCAACGTCCTTCTTTTTTTCTTACTTACCTTACCCCCTTCTTTCTTCCCTGCAGTCTTTTCGTAACACCCCTCCCTTTCCCCCCACCACCCCTTCCTAACACCCTTCCCTCTCCCCCCCACCACCCCAGCCCTGACAGGACACGCCAGGGATGTCAACCTTAGGCCATAAAGTCGCCCCATGCAAAGAGGTCTCACACACACACACACACACACACACACACACACACACACACACACACACACACTTCCACACTTCAACGTTTAGTGCCGAGCGAGACTATGACATCGGTGGTGAGAAGGAAGCTCTTGAGTCTACCAAATAACGAAGGTGTTGACGGGGCCTGGCTTACTGTACATACCTGCTTAAAATTTTACTTTCTCACATTCCTCTACATTGACTCCTTCTTACTATTCCCAAATTATCGTTCAGCTTTGAGAAGATTTTTTTGAGTTAGAGGAGTTAACTATGTCCTTTATTTACTCCCTCAAACCGAATAAATCATTTTTGGTAGAAGTGATAAAATGTAATGATGCTTATATAATTTTACAAAAGGGTAATGGGTTCAGGGGTCGTGCAGTGGCAAGTGGGCGTGAAGAAAAATTTCCCCAAACAAGGATGGTGTCGACGCAACCAGTCTACTTTACTTACTTTACTCGCATACTTTCTCACCTTACTTTATTCTTTACTTTCTCACCTAAGCCCTCTTGAAATTTCCTTTACTTAAATATCTATACGTGGGTCGTCCTCGTTCTTGTGGCCATAACCTCCTGAAGTAAATAAAATCGTCTGCCGGTACCCCAAACAGATTCCTTAAGTGACAGCCTGCCCAGCGAAAGGATTAGCCGTTTCATGCCTTTCCCCACCTGAATGAAAATGTCTTGCCAGAATATGACACCTGTGTGCATAATTGTTGTTTGGAAAGTTAAGGAAATGTTTGTGTTTTTAATTGCTGTATATATTTTCTTTTCCCTTCTCTGGATCTCACCTACTTTTATTACTGAGAGGGAAGGAAGGTTATGATGATGATGACGATGATGGTGATGATGATGATGATGATGAGGAGGAAACAAGTATGGTGAATGCAATGATGATGGTAAGGAGGAGAGGAGGAGAAGCAAGTAGTTATGGTGGAAGCATTGATGATGATGATGATAGGTATAATAAAAATAAGAATGTAACGGAAACTGAACCCGACTACCCCTCTGAGTCTACACGAAGCTCTCTCAAAGAATGGCACTTTCACCCAATCAGCCTCACCCCACCACTGCCTTAACAATACCTCTCATTCACTGAAGTCCTTCACTATCACACTTCCACCCCCACCACACCCAGATCCTTCACCACTTTCTCCCAGTCAACCTCACCCCCATCACCACCAGCTAAACAATACCCTCATTCACCCCACTCCTTTAATTCACTACCACACTACCACTATCACTCCATCACTACCCCCACCACCACCACCACCACCACTACACTTTAACTCTCCACTATAACCTCAGCATACCCTTCACACTTTCGATCATCACCACCACCATCAGCACACCATAACCCATCACCATTCACCACACCACATCACACAGACAGTCCTTTTAAAACTCACTTGTTCCCTGACACACCACATCACATCATCACACCACACCACAGTATGATGCTCACCCACCCAGTAAATTGCAACCTTTCCTGACACCACATTTCACCACACACCACAATCCCTGTGGCACAGAATAAATTCTCTCACACACTACATCACATTCTTGCACCACATCTCCTCATATCACATCACCACACCACACCACACCAAACTATACAACATCACACTACATCCTACAACACCACGCCACACCACACCACACTGCACCACACCACACTACACCTTACTGAATCACACCACACCACAATACAGCAAGCACTCCGCATTCGCGCACACACACACACACACACACACACACACACACACACACACACACACACACACACATCGCAGTGCCTGACACATTACACTCCATACAACTTCTCATATCGCATCTCATTCTCCTACCACACCCTACTATGCATACTATATCCACTTTACATAAAATTGTCATTCCTTCACCTTGAATGCTCCGCCATAGCAAGACATTAACATTAGAATATGATGCTAAACACAAAGAAATGCTGTGAAACGGATGTAGAGCCGTAGTATTGTCTTATTCTGCCACTGAGATACGTGATGTAACCAGCAAAAGGACGAAAATCTGGGCCAAGTTAAGGTAAAAAGAGTGTAGTCTTAAAATCACCATCTCTCCATCTTGAATGCTGAGTTTTATCAACAGATTAACACTTGAAAATGATGCTAGTCACGAGGAAGTGGTATGGAAAATGTGTAGAATCGTAGCATTGATTTTTTCTCTACCAATGAGGTACGTGAAATAAGCCGCAAAAGGACAAAAATCAGGGACCAGCTAATATGAGCGAACTACAATTCCCAGTACATCTCCCCACCTGACTGTGTGGTGATTGTGATGATGATGATCGCTAGGCCCGTGAGGTGGAGCACAGATTTCGGGGCATGGATGAGGCTGTTCTTAGTGTTTTATTTTTTTATTTTTTCATTTTTGTATTATAATCTCTTTCCTTGTCCCTGAACATTACCTCACCGCGTTATAATGGGAAAAAGGAAAAGATGATGATGAGGAGGAGGAGCAGATGGGGAAGGATGTCTATAAAACTAACCACCATTCACGATAAAACCCCTTCAGACACATCGCCTGCGCCTTAGTTGTTGTTTCGAACCTTTATCTCCTTAATTATCTCGCCTAATTTATGTGTATTTTATTTATATGTTATTTTAGTATGTGTTTTGTGGATTTTGAAAAGGCGTTTGATAGTGTTTCACGTGGAGCTATGTTGAAAATTATGAGATTCTATGGTATACCAGAAAAGTTTTTACCTATTATTAGAAGCCTGCATGAAGGTACCTTTTGTAAGGTAATAGTGTGTGGTTCTTTGAGTGATCCATTTGAAGTTAGGTCAGGAGTGATTCAAGGAGGAGTTCTTTTGCCATTGCTGTTTGTTTTGGTTATGGATTATGTTATGAGAAAGGTTGTAAGGAGAACAGGTGCAGGAAATAACTGGAAAGAAAATAAGAAGCTGATGGATTTGGACTATGCTGATGATATTATACTGATTAGCGGAAGTATTTACGAGATGTAGAGGATGCTTGATTGTCTGGTGGAGGAAGGAGAAAAAGTGGGATTGGTAATAAATTGTGGAAAGACTGAAATTATTAATATGAAAGTGGAGAACCAAATTGATTGTGTAATTGGGAATAATGTGGTGAAAAATGCAGAAAACTTTAAATATCTGGGAACGATTGTATCATCTAATGGATCATTAAACAATGAAATTGAGGAGAGGATTAGACAGGCTTGGCGAGCTGTCGGAATGTTGAAATCTGTTTGGAATAATAATATGCTTTCGGTACATACTAAAGTGAAAATTTACAAAGTCCCATGGTTAGGCCAATTTTAATTTATGGACATGAGTCATGGTACAGTACAATTGCAACAGATCAGAAAGAATTAGGATTTGAGAATAAAATACTGAGAAGGATTCTTGGGGTAAAGTGGCAAGACAGAGTTACAAATGCAAGAGTAAGGGATATTATGAGAGTGGAACCAGCTAATGAATATGTGAGACTGTCTCGCTGGAGATGGCTGGGGCACATATACAGAAAAGAAGGCAGTTTAATATAGGATGTGCCAGAGTGGACTGCTAGAGGAAGAAGAGATAGAAGTAGGCCGAGGGAAACCTGGTTGAGGACAATGAAAAGAGAAGCAGGAGAGTAGTGTTGGTGGGACCTGAAGCAGATGGCAAGAGACAAATATTGGTGGAGAGAGTTCATTGAGGCCCTATGCATCCCGTGGGGTGCCACAGGAAATGACTGATTGATTGATTGAATTTAAATCATCTCAATAATGCAAACAACGCTGGTGTTTGTGATGGTGTGCGCGTTGGCGGTGATGAGGCTAGAGGGGAAGGGGAAGAAGGGGTAGAAGGTGGGGACGCGGCTGGGACAGATGGAGAAGGGATTGCAGAACTGGGCGTTGGAGAGGTGGGGGACGGAGGGGGGAGATCCCTGACATGCTCCCCCTCTAGGCGTACTGCAGGCTGCGTGTGGCCGGCCGTGAACCTCGCTGGAGGGAAATGAGCTAGTTTCGGGCTCTACGGAAGGCCCTCGGACCGGCTCGACATGAAGCGATAGCCGTATGCGGCGAGTCGCCCTTGCACCCTTTGGTTCCCCCGCACCAAAAGGCTCGCCGCGCCCTGGAACAGCCGCCCCTGACCCCCGAAGCCCGAGCTCTGTGTCGTAGATGGATTTCAGAGCTCGACATCCACTCTTACTCGTACAGCGCCCTTGCCGACCTACTAGCGGCGCATTTCAACGTGGCATGGAAGGGAGGAGACGATGACTTAACTGAGGGTGACTTGACTAAGGTTGAATTAACTGAGGATGACTTAACCGAGGATGACTTAACTGACTATGAGGGAGAAATGGTAAAAGTTGAAGACATGCAAAGAATAGTGAAGAAGTAAGAGATAGAACTGCTGGATACCATGAAAACTGAACAGAGAGAAATTGAAGAAGGAGAAGAAGAGACGATAAAAATACTTAATGAAACAGAAAGTAAAGAAGAAAAAAAACTGAATTAAGCAGAAAATTAAGGAAGGAACTTAGAGGAAAAGATAGAAATACTGAATGAAATGGAAAACGAAGAAAGAGAATTAGAGAAAACAATACAAATTTTGAGAAAAATGGACAATGAAGAAAGGGAAATAGATGAGGAGAGATCAGAAATGAAGAATAAAACAGAAAATGATGAAAAGGAAATAAAATTGCCTGAAAATGTAATAGAGCTGAGCGAGGAAGAGAAGGAGGAAGAGGAGACAGGGAAGGAGGAGGAGGAGGAGGAGGAGGAGACGGGGAAGGAAGAGAAGATTAAGGGGAAGGAGGAGGAGGAGGAGGAGGAGGAAAAGGAGGAGGAAGAGGGAGATTTAGATACAGAAAGTAAGGAGACAAAAGACAGGAGTAAAGAACTGGCAGAAGTGAAAGATAAAATAAAGAGGAAGAGAGAGCAAGCATAATAAGAGAACATTTTGCAATGGAGATAGCGAAATTTGAAGCAATACAGGATGAAATTACTGATCAGGAATTAAAACTGAGAGAGTTAATAGGCGTATCAGAAAAAGAGCTTAAAATACTGGATGGAAAAGATGGGCCAGACGCTGAAGAGGCTCGAGAATTGCTTGAAACGATTTTGGTCGACGCCGTAGCTGAAGTGTTAGATATAGAGGCCAAGAGGAGGAGTGTCCAGAAAGCAGTGAGGCAGATCTCGCAGGTCTTCCGTACGGTAATGGGACTCAAAGAGAAGGGAGCTGGAAAAAGAGTCGACACAGGTAGTAGATGATGAATTTAATGATGACCATAGCGTTGTGGAAGAGGCCGAGAAGATGGGAGAGGAGGAGATGGAATCGGAAATGGGGGAGGAGAAAATAGAATCAGAGAGACAGGACGGCTCCATAGAATCAGAGTACGAATCTATGAGTACAGCTGGCTCAAAACGGGGTCAGGAATGGGTTCGGGTGACGAACGTTCGGATGAAGTCAGTGTGGGAATGGGCAGCAGAGGACTGGAACTGGGTCAAAATGTTCACGGTGTTCAATGTGGCCGTGGTGGCTCAGATTATCTACCTCAAACGCACCACAGTAAGTTGAAGTGACTACCACACAACAGGCCCTCTCCCACACCACACCCCGGCTCCCATCCCACACCACACCCGTATTACCACCTGCACCCCGTTGCACAGTATTTCTTTACTAGGGAGTGAGTAGTCCGTCTTTTTCACCTCTGTAATGAAGGAGTTGAGGTGAACAGACTGTTTGTCCAGCCCTTAAATAAGGAGTTGAGGCGAACAGACTGTTTGTCCACCTTTTAAATAAGGAGTTGAGGTGAACAGACTGTTTGTCTGCCCACCCCTGAAATAAGTTGTGGCGAACAGACTGTTTGTTCACCCTTTAAAATAAGGAGTTGTGGCGAACATGTAGACTGTCTGCCCGCCCCTTAAATAAGGAGTTGAGGCGAACAGACTGTCTCCCCATCCCGTAAGTAGCCTACAGGAGTAGAGGCGAACTGTTTGCCTCCCCACCTCGTAAGTAAAGGAATGGAAGCGAACGGTTTGTCTCCCCATCCCTTAAATAAAGGAATGGTCTCTCCCCCCGTAAATAAAGGATTGATCTCTCTCCACCCGTAAATAAAGGAATAGTCTCCCCCTACCCCGTAAATAAAGGAATGGTCTCCCCCCATCCGTAATTAAAGGAATGGTCTCCCCATCCGTAAATAAAGGAATAGTCTCCCCCTATCCGTAAATAAAGGGATGGTCTCCCCCCAACCGTAAGTAAATGAATGGTCTCCCCCACCTGTAAGTATAGGAATGGTCTCCCCCCATCCGTAAGTAAAAGAATGGGGGTAAAGTCAACCGCTACCTGCACACACGCCTTCCTTGGAGTAGGGTGCTAGCAGTCCCCCTCCATTAACGAAAGCAGTCCGCCATCAATGTGCACTTTTCTTGATGCTCTCTGAATCACTTTTCTTTTTTCTCTCGATAAATATTGCACCATATATTTCCCTTGCACGTATACCTTACTGTGTATTTTGATATGGACATAGTGAGCTAAGAAAGTAATAAAAAAATTAATTACGAATCTACTATACATACAGAAAAATAAATGATCAGGATTTGGCACTAGGCAGCCTCCTAAGACAACGCCGCATTCTTGGTGTAGTTGGTTGAGTCATAGCAGTGAGATGGGAATGAGTCTCCTTGGCTGCTAGTCAAATCAGCCGTCCATTCTGACCACATCTGGCCATTAATAGAGCTGAAAGGGGTTGCGGATCTTTGATAGGTTATAGTAAACACGCTATAGAAATGAAGGCTGTCAGACACCTCTTCCTTAACAGTTTATGTCTATGCATTCTTATTTACTGTATTCGTCAGAATGCTCATTTACGGTATTTACGCGAAGTGTGTTGGGGAGGTAGCAGGGGCAGGCGACCTACAGCAGGTGGGGCTTTCTTTCAGTAGGTCGGGGGAGGGGAGGTTCTTTCAGCTGGTCGGGGAAGTTCTTTTTTCTTTTTTTTTTCAGCAGGTCGGCTACCGCACCCTACCCTCCTGCGATCTCCACTCTCAGGGGTTTTATCTGCTTCTTCATGAGGGAGCCATTACCTCACACCTCTTAACTGCCACGCTCCCAGGCCGTACCGAGAATTCTTTAAATCTCTTCGGTAGCGTTTACTTATTTATTTATTTCTTTCCCGCTGCAGCTTAACTACAGTATATTTCTTCACAGTAACGCTGACTTTTCGAACCGGGGAGGTTGGGTTAGGACCGCGTTAAAAAAAAACAATGGAAGCACAAAAATATAAACAAAGCCCCCTAGAAATCTACGATAAGTTTTGAAACACGTGAAAAATATAGACGAGCCTTCCAGAATTTGACGATAAGTTTTGAAGCATGTGTTGATACTGTAACATACGTCTGAACTTTGTATCGCTCCTAACCGCACTTTGAAATGTGGGATGCAGGCTGAACACACCTAATAATTACAGGTGTTCCAAAAAATAACAGTGCAGAGTTTGGCCTTGGCTTAAAGTTTCGCTCACTCAGTTTTCATAATACGGTCGTTACGTATACTCTTCATTAATCCCATCAGGGTGCTAGAGAGGGATGCCTTCATGTGGTGGAACTGATGTTAACTTCCGGGTCAACTGCCTGGTTATATATATACATACACCGATCAACTATTATTCTGTCCCTCCAAAAGTAGGATGGTGGACTACAGGGAAAGGGAACTTAAACCTGCTGTCCACTGGGTTCACTTTTAAGGGGAACATGGGGCTACAAGTACTACTACTACTGCTACTATTACTACTACTACTACTGCTGCCAGTACTACTACTACTACTACTAACTCTTTCAGTATGACAGGGCTAAAGGAAATGGTCTAAAGGTAGCAAGAATAAGAGTTTAAAAGGTCATCATAGTGAAGAGATTACCCCGATCAGTACATCAGAGTTCTAGGTATATTCCCCTGCCTATAACCCTACATTTCCTTTTCTTTCTTCTTTTTTCTTTTTTTTTTTTTTTTTTGAGGGGGAGATGGCTGTGTGACTGAAAGAGATACTAGTAATCGTTGCAACCCCACGCTTATCTGAACACTTTCCTTTCTGTAGTCCTTTTAATTGTTAAGGATGCAACAGAGGGAAGTTTTAATAATCAGGCGATCGATCCACCCGGTTTACATCAGTGCCACAACATGAAGAGTTAGATACTGTTCTGCCGTTATATAGCACCCCGTCTGGTACGAAAAGGAGAGAGAGAGAGAGAGAGAGAGAGAGAGAGAGAGAGATGAAAATAAGAGAGAAGAAAAGGTGAGAGGAAAAAAGAAATGAAATGAACGTAGCGAAGGAAAGAAAAGGGCTGGACAAGAAGGAGAAGTGAAGTGAAGAGAATAGAAGAGAAAGGAGAAGAGAAAGAAAAGAAAGAAGAGGAAAGGAAAGGAAAGGAAAGGAGTGTCAGAGTACAAGTGTCGAAGATAGAAGCGATGGGAAAGGAGAGGAAGGGAAGAGAGCGAGAGACAAGTGCAAGAGAAAAGAGACCAAGAGACAGGGGGAAAAAACGTGAGAAGCCAGTACAGCGAGGAGATAAGGTCAGTGGCTGGAGGTGTTCAGTGGCACAGTGTAATAGAAATGTCGGGAAGCAGTGATAACCAGGACTCTCTCTCTCTCTTTCTCTCTCTCTCTCTCTCTCTCACACACTGAAGATGGCACATACCGAAGATGGCACATACCAAACTTATACTGTATATATATATATATATATATATATATATTGTGTGTGTGTGTGTGTGTGTGTGTTGTATTAGGAATATTGCATGCTGAAGCACTGAGTATCTCTGTGGAATCTACCACCCACTGTATTTAGCTACATATTAGCCTGATTTGAAAAAAAATATATATTTCTTGGAGGAGCTTACTGCACCCATCATCGCCCACCTCCCACGCCTCCACCCACTTGGAGAGCACCACTGTCGAATGTGGTGACCCCCCTCCCCCAAATACGCTGGGCGAGTACGAACGCTTACTTCCTCACTCATCCCCTCACTCCCCCACTTCACATTACCATCCCCGCCTACATTCTGTTTCACCACGCCCAAATAGAGAGAGAGAAAGAGGGTAGGGTGAAAGTGGAAGAGAATGAGGAAAACAATTAGATAAGAATAATGGAATACACACACAGACTCATTCACCTATCCATTCCCATCCCACCCTCATTTGCTGTTACCGCGTCCAGATAGAGGGAGGAAGAAGAGAAATTTAAGTACTCAGTTCCCCATTCAGCCCTCCATCTTTACACACACACACACACACACACACACACACACACACACACACACACACACACACACACACACACACACACACACACACACACACACACACACACACAACCAACCCCCTTTAGTACATGTGTGTGTGTACCATTATGTTTGCATGTTAATATATGTACTTAAGAAGCACGATGGTATCCCCGTTTATCTCGTTTATCTACAGCAGCTTATCAGTCATCTTGCTAATGATCTACACATGTGCCACCAAACCCACCTCTTATATCATGGTTAGGGAGATTTTTACCTACATGTCGAACCCTTGGTATCATATTTAGTTTACTTTTTCTTCCGAGAGTTTATGCTTCTCCATGAAATTCTTAGCTGTTCTTTATCTGGTTGATCATCTCCACTTGTTCCAACCATTCCATCTCTCTATATTGACCCACCCTATCTTGTTCCTGATATCAGTTTTCCCCTACCTATCCTTTCGTTGGCTTATATCGACACATCGTAAATTTGCTTCCTCTTATCAGTTACAGCCCTAATGGTCAATACCTGTAACTCCAGCCAATGCACTTATTTATCAGGATTAGGGAGATAATGATCCATCAGTCTTGTCCCTGATATCATTTTACCTCATCCTTATCCCACTTTTTCACAGGCTTATCCTGACTCAGTATCCCTGTAACCTCTGCTTCCTATCAGTCGTCTTCTTCGTGGCTTACGATGTGTGCTCATCAACCCAACTCTTTATCAGCTTTCGAGATATATTCATCTGCTTGTCCAGTTTTTCTCTCTCCTCTCCCTCTCTATCGCTGATATATGTGGATACTATCTATCTTTATCTCTTATCAGTCGTTTTTTCTGATGGTCTAAGCGTGTACTAGCCA
>NC_136977.1:36874039-36884039 GCF_032717465.1 Coenobita brevimanus
GGGAGATCTCATGTTTTGTTACACTCAGGGAAAGATCTTCTTGCATGTTCGGTAATGCCATATGGTATGAAGAATGCACCAGCCACATTTCAGAAGCTCATGAATGTTGTAACAGAGGGTCGTTGGCAGGGTGTGTTGTTTATATTGATGATGTATTAATCTTCAGTGACAACTGGAAAGATCACCTATGCCATGTCAGTAAATTTCTTGACCGTTTAGTTCAGGCTTAATCTTGTAGCTAATTTATCAAAGTGGTGAGTTTGGCTCAAGATAAAGTTCAGTACCTTGGGTACGTAATTGGTGATGGACATGTTGCACTCCACCAGGAGCTTTCAAGGTTCAGGTTATAAGTGATCTTCCCAGTCCTAAAAGTAGGAAGGAGTTACAAAGATTTTTGGGAATGAAGTAGGTTATTACCGGAGATTTGTTCTTAACTTCTTTCTTATTCTTGTATCACCACTTACAGACCTACTGAAAAGGGGAGTTAAATTTGTCTGGACCGATAACTGTGAATTCTCTTTCAACAAACTTAAAGCTATTCTATTAAGTCAGCCAGTGCTCACTACTCCAAATTTTGCTAAGTCTTTTAAGATGGCTGTTGATGCAAGTGATACAGGAGCTGGGGCTGTTTTGCTGCAAGAGGATGATCAGGGTATTGAACATCCTGTGTCTTATTACAGTAAGAAGTTCACTCCACCTCAAAAGAACTACTCAACTATTGAGAAAGAGCTTTTGGCCTTGATTTTGGGTTTACAGCATTTTTCATTTTATTTGTGTTCTGGTTTTGACCCCATAGTCATTTATACCGATCATAACGCACTGAAATTCCTTAGTAAGTTTAAAGATAAAATCAGAGATTGACAAGATGGAGTCTACTTCTTCAGGAGTATTCATTAGGACATACATCATGTCAAGGGGAAAGAAAATGTTATTGCAGATTGCTTATCTAGACTTTTAGACAGATTGTTTTAGGAGTAATAAGAAATTTCCTTTGTAAATTTCTTTTTCTTTGTGGGGAGGTGTTACATAGCCTATGATTTCATCATCCTTTTGTGTAATTTTAACGCACAGTATGCTGCATGCTTGATCACGAGCGTGTTCTACCTCATTGTCCCCTCTCTTCTACCAAGTTATAGTAGAGTAAGTCGTCCTTTCTGTTGTTCTGTAGAGCGGGATTGTCAACTCTTTGTCCCCATGGCTTACATTATGCACGTCCTTCTTACAAGTTGTATCAAGCTCTGCTGGCCCCTATATAATGAGCTCAGTCTCTGCATCATTCCCACCTTAGATCTGCTCCTCATTTTGTTCACATCTCTCTGTCCTCCCCTATACCGTTATTATTATTGTGAGTGCTCTGGAAGTCTCCCCAGCCATCTAGTAGCTGTGTAATTTGAGTATAACTGTTATTGCATTTTTTTTCCTTTTGTACTGTGGTATAGCATAAGGTGTTGATTTGTAGGCCTAGTGAGGTTTTTGTGATTTATGTAGGATTCATTTTGTCAGCCAGTTTTAATACTATTTTGTATCTGTAATAATTTATCTTGCATTAACTGAGCATTACCCAGTGTATTTTCATTTTATCAGAGCTGACTTAGGTAAATCTTTACTCTTGCTAATTTCATATTAATAGCGGCTATTGCAGTTAACCATATATTTAGCCTGTTTTTTGCCATTACATTATCCTTATGAGTCCTGAATGTTTTGTTGTTAGTTTGAGCATTAAACTTTAACTTGTAATTTTACCTAACTCTTTTGTTTTGAACCTGGAACTTTACGGGACAGTAGTGACTCTTAGTATTCTCACTTAAAGTGTACATCATCTTTCTCTGTTGCGTAACACTATCTATCTATCTATCTATCTATCTATCTATCTATATATATATATATATATATATATTTATATATATAATTTATTTATTTATTTATATATAAGATGACTGTTGTCACCTTATGCATATACAATATATTAGGGTGGTCCAAAAATACAAATAACAGGATATCATAGACAAACAGTAAAGTTAACACTAGTTTCCTTTCACTTCAGTCAAACGAACCTGCAAAATTTCAATTCTCTGCTGTAACTTTACATTTACATGAAAGGTCGCTACAGCTATCACGTTTTTATTACCATCACATTATTGCACTACGCTATGCGGTCAACGAGATCATTCCAACACAAAAAACACAAAAGTTTTTGTCACTACTTTTTAAAAATAAAAAAACAGTAAGCACATACTCAGAAAAGTCATCTCTCCGGCACAGTAAACCCTGTTATTTTTCAATGAGAGTGCTATTCAGTTAAAGCCTCCTGCATGCAGCATGGAATGTCATGCCGATGCTTTCTCAAGCCGATCAAGGTGTACTGTTTCTTGTCTCTCGTCCTTCGTGAGGATCTTTGAATTTTATCATAAGAGAAATTGCTCCTTTCAGTGCAGTCATTGAAAACCATCATCTTAATATCAGAGGCCACTTTGAACAGCTTGTGTATGGAATCTCTCATCCCATTCCTGTGGCATCTTCTGTAAAAGTCGGTCAGCTTCTTCATCTTCATCTGGAAGGAAGGCTCAAAAAATGCTCATGGTCTTGGCTATGTCAATAGAGCTCAATCAGCGGCTGCCAAGAAGAAAAGTTCTTGCCTTCATAAGTCTTTTCAGATCTTTTTTCTTTGATGGCCTCTTCAGGTTCTTAATCATACCATTCTTTTTTGAGAAGTCGGCCCATTCGTTGAAAAAGGCCAAGCCGATCTTCTCCTCCAAAACTTACCAGAGATGCTGCCTTCCAAGCTGCAAAAGCTGTCTCGGTGAGGCTTCGCTCTGACAGGCACACAGCTAGAGATGGCACATGAAGTCAAGGTCGTTTTGGGGAGCATATCTGGCAACCAAATCACTTCGTTCCAGTATTTGATATAGCTGAGTGCAACAAACAAGCCGACACTGAGCATCGCAAGCCTTTACTGAACAGTAAGCTTAAACTGAGCCCTTGAACTAGTATATCTTGAGAGCATAGGATGACTTTCGCTGTCCACCTGGCTTAGTGGAGTGCACCAGCCTTTCTCTGATGTTAGCTGAGCCGCCTGGGACTTTCCACCCAAGAACATGAATGCTAGAAGAAGAAGTGCTGCATAATCATCCCTTGGGTTGGAGTTTCCGTCTCCATGCCGACTTGAGATACTTGACTGCTGATGCCTTTGCCTGAACGAGATCACCACCCATCAGAGAGAAGCACTGTGCAAGATCTTCATCTTCTGTGGCTGGAATCCAACGGGCCTTGTCCTATGAATTTCTACTGCTTCTGGAAATGCAATAAAAAAGTCCAATGTTCAGTCCTCCAATGCTGGCCTGTACGCCTTCTGCTTGAAGGAAACGTCAGGACAAGACGATCTCATAAAGAAGAGAGGGAATCAATCTTGGACGAATCGACCGCCTGAGTCATAACCATCTTGTTTCTGTCAGATTTCTCCTTTCTCTTCTGTTTTGTTTCCATTCACCTGGTGCGTTACACCTCGCAGGATTTCCTGGAGGACCTGGTCGACTCCTGCCATCGACTATATGCTTCCAAGAGATTAGGTGTGCTAAGCCAATTCTGTACCTTCTTTACCCGTGCACAGTTGTTGACTTTATACACGGGTTTTGTTCGCCCCTGTGTAGAATACAACTCACACGTGTGGGGAGACTCCCCACATACAGCTCTTCTCAAGAGAGTGGAGTCACAGGTTTTCATCTCTCCACCTCTACGACGGGCGCGTAGCAAACAAACTCTCATCCCTTTTCTGTCCAACTCTCTAATGCAAGAGTTAACTGTTATTCCTAGTCCCTCACTTATGCAACAGGTCAGCTCTGGCACTGTCTCCCTCTGTCTGTATTTTCTACGTCAGGAGGTGTCATTGAACCCCAGGGAAGGTAAGGCAGAACCGCAATGGCGTTCTTCGGAGTCGCAGGTCGTCATGGTGGTGGGGCGGCCAGCCGTTCCTCCTGGCCCTCCCTTATCCTGCCCTATTCCCGCCTTGCCACGCCTCATCAGGCTCCTCATTTTGTTGATCTGGAACCCAACTTGGGTATTTGTGAAAGTATGAGGCGGTGTGAGGGGTAAGAAGCGTGTTATTTGCGATTTACCTGTATTTCTTTCTTCAGCTTCCTCTTCTCAGCCACGGTGTCTTTGTTGTCATAAAGAGGGAAGCTAATGCATTATCCAAAACTATCACATAAAAATAAATTGATATTTTTACTCCATGAATAATTTTAAAGAATGAATACATAAATAATTTAATGGCTCTAGACAAAAAATTATAAAATATTACTCGCAGAAGTCATGGTGGTAATACAGATAATCATTTGACTGTGTGGTGGGAAGGAGCGAGTGACGTGGTCAGCCTACGGCCACACTCATACCATTTTAATAATGCAAATTTCTTACACATTCTTGTATAATGCACTAGGATATATCATGTTAATTGTAGGGTGGAGAGAAATCGTTACGCAACTCTTTATATTACAGTAGTATCTAACATGCATTATACTGCACCACGGAAATGTCAGATAAAAAGGTCAAGATTGATTTAATGGTGAATTGATGAAGGCGTGTTAAGATCAACTTCCAGTATTTCCACGCTGATGAGAAAGAGTGATGTGCAGCCGTAGATACTGACATGTTTAGGAAATAAAGGACTAAATCGCTTCCTTTATTTCAAGTCCTTATAAGCAGTTTGACCGAGACATATGCAATAATGGTAAGGACATCCACGGTTGCAAATTAATTCACGTGATGAATGACGAAACTCCTATTCTTTGACGTGTATTATATTGCACAATAGTTCCTCTGAAATTGTCCTACACTCTTCCGTTTTCTTTCGTGTCGTTTTGACTTTCAGACTCTGGAGCGATTTCTATTTGCTCTGTCAGTGGCGGATTCAGAGGAGGGGAAGGGGGGCAGGTATAGGTTAGAACATTTGGCTTGCAACTGGAAGAACTTGTAATCGATTCAGGCAGGTCAGACTCTTCGACAAAGCTTGTTTTCCCACATCCCTGTTCACCCAGCTTTATTACTGACCTTTATGGAACTTAAGTTAGTCTGCTAGGGGAAGAGTGGGACCAAGAAAACGTTAATTATCTGCCCCATAGAAAAATTACTAAGAATAAGTACGTCATTTCCTGCCTAAAGTAACCTACAAGAAAAGCTTCGAAAGGACTAATAGGCTTGTTGCTTTTTGTTTTCCTTTGTTCTCCTTTATGTTTAATTTGCCTTAATAGCCGTTGTACAAAGACATTAATTTTAAACCTTCAAAGGGATCTTGGAACCCCCCTTATTTTTTTTTTCTCTCTCTCTCTCTCTCTCTCTCTCTCTCTCTCACACACACACACACACACACACACACACACACACACTGCCACTACCGATTCAACACATATCGTCCTGGTAGCTCTGATACGAAACAGACGCCTATGACTGCTGCTTGTGTGTGTGTGTGTGTGTGTGTGTGTGTGTGTGAGAGAGAGAGAGAGAGAGAGAGAGAGAGAGAGAGAGAGAGAGAGAAACAAGAGACTGGAAAATAATCTGCATCTTCCTTCCTTCACCATCCTGCAGGAATAAATATCAAGTACACTACCATAATTTCCCTCTCGTAACACGGATTTTATTTTGTAGGGTGAACAAGACATGGAAGACTCGAACATCATGAACGAACTTGCTTCAAAATCCAGTTTAAAGACATGCATCGTTTGAAGAGGCTCGCAACCATCTCTTTGTGCCGGTTTATTTATGTATCTGATGCTTTCTTATATTCTACTAGGCTATTTTTGCAGTCTATGTCGATATGAAGATTGGAATAACGTGTAGGGGATAGTGAGTTGTCATTAGCAGCATAATTCGTTAACAGATACCAAAGCGCTCTCTATACTGACCTGAAAGAAATTTAGGTTCTGTTATACTCATTTTACTTCTCCCGCATTCAACCTTATGCATAACACTTCCTAAATACCCGAATAATGTAATAATCTCCCATTAGGTATTTCCATAGAATTTTCCAGAAACTCGGAGGTTTAAACGTGGTATCCTGGTGTTTTGTTTACCTTAATTTTGTGAAACTGTTCTTTCCGCTGCAGTTTATTTCACACAGCAGAATAAGAATACTACTGTTCTACAGCCTTTTCGTGGCACTTTTTCGTGACTAGCATCATACTCCACCTTTAATCCCTTGTTATAGTTCAGCTTAAAGATAGAGATGACAGCTTCAGGCCAAATAAAAGTGGACAAAGGACAAACGAGATGAAAGTAAATAGAGGGATCTTGCGGTGGCATCACCATACCTGTTAGTGCTTCCCATCCGACCAGCTGAATATAACTTCATTTATTTGTCCACATGCATTAAATAAACTACATTCAACCAACAGTTATATTTCATGCAGTATCGACACCCTGGGATTGTATGAAATAATACAAGAGAACATATATTTCTGGTAAATGGACTGCGTGTCGCCGTGACAAATCTTGCATCTCCCGTCGGCATCAGTCACGTGACTCGGACCAACATTGATGACAGTACCCATCTCGGTTTAATTTTTTCCTTTGTATCCCTCCACAAACATTAAATATTAGCAATCACTGTGGAAACACTTACAGCATCGCATAATACGAAGGGTTTTAGTAGAAAACACAACGAGGGAGGTCTTACAACAAAAATATTGTATAAAACCAAGATTAAGATCTGTCAAACATACTCGCATGTGCCGGAGTTAATGACCCTCAGTGCATGTGGCGCTGTCGAAGGGAGAGGCGTATTTGACTTTGTGACAACTATTCACATTTTTCTGCAGGAACTAGCGGTCGTCTGCGCGTGTGTGCTTTACTGGAGTGAGATGGACATTACTGGACCATGATGGGAGTGATATGGCGTTCGTCGAGGTTGCAGGGACTTGGCTGGAGGTGAGGTGAGTTATGAATTGCTCCGTGTTTGAACAATTGCGGGTTGTGTTCTGCCGGCATTGGAGATCTCACAGTACTTCTTTCCCAACCTTAAATTTTCCCCCACATGCCCTGCCTTCCTTTTTATGTTACTGCTACAAACTTTGTCGATATAAAAAAGACATGTTAGCTCAGATTAGAATATTTAAGTGATAATAAGCAAAATTAGTGAGAAGGAAAAACGCGTAACGAAATCTCGATGCGAACAAGGAAACGGCCATTGCTCAATCCCTTTAATCCAACGGCGTCACAATGTCTGCTGCCCTTTTTCACATTTATTTATTTTTCACATTTATATATTTATTTTTATGCTGTTTCCTCTCAGATTTATTGATATTTACTAGTATATTGACGTCTAGCGGAATTTTTAGGGGGTAAGGAATGAATCTATTATTATTATTATTATTATTTCTGTTGTTTCGACGTTTTGATTTGTTCTTGTTAGCCAGTGTCATATGCACGGAGTGACTTTATGCTGGAAGTTACCATTCCCATCTCTATGAAGCCTAAATTAACCTATCGTAACCAAACCTAACCTAACTTTAACCTAACCTTATCCTAGATCAACCTAACGTAAATAAACCTAAAATAAGCTAATCTTAATTCTCGTAATGACTAATTTCGCAATCTGCCTGAAACATACATATATATCTGTATTTATGTATATCCATATATCGACCTTAAGTTACCTACAGGTCGATAAGATATCCAACTATCTTCCTGACACATGGATTTCGTACAATGTTGTTGATAAATGGCACAACATTTGTGATAACATGCGGATATTTTCAAAATGGAAGCTAAACGGCCACTCGGCGCATGCGCACTGAGCGAAACGGTTACTTCCAGCGTAAGTCACTCCGTGCATACGACACCGGCGTTGAATGTGAACCAAGATTGTATTTGTTTGTTTTTATTTACTTCATGCTATTTTTCTCTTATATGTATTATACTTTTTTTTTTTTACAGTTTTGCTTGTTTATTTAGGTTTGATTTTGTTTATATTGTTTTTCCTGTACTGAAATCTGGTGAATTTTGTAGTGGTTATGAATGAACTTTTCTTTTGCTGTATATTAGTGGTTATTTTTTGCCGTTTATTTCGTGTCTTTATGTTTTGTTTATTTGTTAAGTCTGGCGGAGTTCCTTGTAAAGTTAAGAATGAACACATCCTGGTATTATTATTATTATTATTATTATTATTATCATTATTTGTTGTTGTTGTTGTAGCTCAGTGTCACAGTATGAATGCAGTACGGCTCTGCATCCTTTAAATAGCACTTCTTCGCCACCAGCACTATATTCTGGTGTTAATCCATTGTTACAGTGGGGCGTGCAAGATGGCAGATTTAGGCCTATTTTCAGTTTATTTCACCTAGCTCAGTGGCAGAATAAGAGTATTACGGCTCGACATCTTTTACATAGCACTTCTTCGTGACTAGCATCGTATATTAATGCGTATTCCATTGTCAGAGCTTGGCATTAAGAGATGATGGCAATTTTAGATCAAGTTAGAGTGAAAAGAGTATAGGAGGCCTGTCGTAGGTTGGGTAAAAATCGTCTTTGGGAAGCAATAATCAAATATATCATCGGAGGGAAGGGGTTAATGGGTAATAATATTGGTATCGTGAAATCTTAGGTTTATTCCTGCCGTCTTCACACCGTCTTAGCAAGGACCGCTCGTGCTGAAGGGGTTGAGGAAGGCAGTATCTAACCCCTCTTGTTGAAAAATTGCTCCTGGGCTGAATAAAAGCGTCTGGAGGGGGGGAAGACTGATGTGAAAATGGGGGGACTTGTTTGATTTGGTTGTTGATCTCTCTCTCTCTCTCTCTCTCTCTCTCTCTCTCTCTCACACACACACACACACACACACACACACACACACACAAAATTATACAGAGAGACAGACAGACAGACAGACAGACAGATAGAGACAGAGACAGAGATACCCTAAATACATGTTCTCCATGCTAGTTTGTGTGTGTGTGTGTGTGTGTGTGTGTGTGTGTGTGTGTAGGCTATGTATGTATGTATGTAGGCCCAGTGTAGCCCATGTATATGTGTCTGTATGTGTTTGTATGTGTGTGTGTGTGTGTGTGTGTGTGTGTGTGTGTGTGTGTGTGTGTGTGTGTGTGTGTGTGTGTATAGGCTATGTATGTATGTATGTATGTAGGCCCAGTGTATGTATATGTGTTTGTATGTGTGTGTGTGTGTGTGTGTGTGTGTGTGTGTGTGTGTGTGTGTGTGTGTGTGTGTGTGTGTGTGTGATTTATCTCAACACCTCCCCGGCTCCACACGTTCGCCACCCCTGTCCCCTCTCACCCTCACCCAACCATTGCCCTCCCTTCCCTCACCCCCACCCTTTCAACCCCCTCCACACTTCCCCTTTTCCACTACCCTTTCTACCTCCTTCCCACTTCCCCTCTCCTACCACTATCTTCTTCTCGTACCCCCCCCCTCTCTCTCTCTCTCTCCCCTCCTCCTCTTTCCCCCCTCCTACCACTATCTTTACCCCTTACTCCTCCCTCTTCCTTTCATCCACATACCCTTTCTCCCTCCTCTTTGCTCCCTATTTCCTGTTCCTTCTCCCCCTTTCTCTTCCCCCTTAACCGTTCATTCTCTCCTCTCCCCTTCTCTCCCATTCCCTCTCTTCCTCCCCTTTCCTCTCCTTCTCTCAAACTCCCCATTACTCTCCCTCTTCTCCCCTCTCCTCTTCTCTCCTCTCCTCTTCTCTTCTCTCCTTTCCTCTCCTCTTTTCTCCTCCTCTCTCCTCTCCTCTCCTCTTCTCTCCTCTCCTCTCTTACTCTTCTTCCCCTCCCCTCTTCCCCCCTCCTATTGTGCCAACTCTCTCCTTTTCATCTCTCCCCCTCTCACTTCTCTGTACCCCCTCAATTATTCCTCCCGCCTCCTGTCTCTTCTCTACTTCACCCCCCTCCCCTGCTACTGACATCTACCCCTCTCCCCCGTCTCTTCGGCTCCCCCTTCCTTTCCCCTTTCCTTTCCCCTCTCCTCCCCCGCTCTTCTATTTCTCTCCTCTCTCCTCCAC
>NC_136977.1:36889039-36969039 GCF_032717465.1 Coenobita brevimanus
ATTAACAAGTCTCTCACACAGAGCGGAATATAGAGTCCAGTCCCGCTAGCTATATCTCTGTCTCTCTCTCTCTCTCTCTGTCTCTCTCAAATTGCCAAGCCCTTCTCCCTGTGACCTGTCTCTTCTAAGGCCTGTCTCCTTCTGAGCTCTCTTTCCTAAATTCTGGTGAAACAGGAGACGTATCACGTGTGTTCCTCGTGGATGGAAAGTTTAAGAAGCCTGTGTGTGAGTATGTGTGTATATGTGTGTGTGGTCACCAGGACTTTGTTCCCGGGTGGTTTGCTGACAACTAACTGCATCATCTCCTTACTGGCCGCTGTCGTCAGCTTTCCTCAGTGTAACTTGCAAACTCATTTCCTTTTCCCAGGCTCGCAGAGGGCTGTCTATCTATCTATTTATCTATCTATCTATTATGATTTGTAATTATAATACATTGCTCGGCCGCGCGAAAATGGCGTACCATCGACAGTTAATAGTCCTAATATATTAATACATACTATATACACATTATAATGAACTTATAAGCTAATTAAGTGAAATACATAATATTGTAAAAGTAACATAATTGTATGAATATTGTATAAATATATTATTCATAGTAAATAGTGATTATTCAGTAATATTACATTTTAAACAAGTTGTATACATATTTGAATAAATGCATTAAAGTAAATTATTTAACTGTAATACAGTATGTACTTGGGTTATTATAGTGAAATGCATACATGCAAGAATAAAAAATAGTTTAAAATGAAGATTATGGTAAGAGTTATTAATATTTCATTTAAAGATAATGGTACTGGTCTGCCATATATGGGTCATTATTCTTTGTATTTTATATATATATATATATATATATATATATATATATATATATATATATATATATATATATATATATATATAATTAATACTATATACAAAAAATATACACATCATTCAGGGTGGTTAACTGTGATGTTAACTCTCCCTCCACTAAATAATGACTCCAAATTAGCAATTCTTGCATGCATTCTGTGCATTGCGAAAGCAGTACTGCAACTACAATGCAGACGATTATAAAGACAGTAGGTGCTGGGCTATACACATAATATGGGTTGAACATACTCAAACTCAAATCTTCCCAGGGCTTCATTGTTTCATTGATCAGCTGCATAGTTTCAAACTTAGGTGAAGTCAGCTTAATACTTGTGCTCATGTTTAAGTTCATATCAGGCAGTGGGTGGAAATGTTTGTGTGTATGATTGAGAATGGCGTAGTGATTGATGGTGGATAAAGTGGACATGGCTGGTGTAAATACCGCACAGTAGTCTGGTGCTATGTATAATCCTGATGCTGATGTATATCTGGACAGACTATGTAAACTGATGTGTTATGAGGGAAATAAAAAAACTGTGAGTGTCCAATGCGTTGATGGTGTACAAGTTTATCTGGAGCAAAAGTGAAGTTGCAATGATGATGAATATTGTCATTTCTGATGATAGCCATTTCACAAGGGACTGTATCAGTAGGCTGAAACGAGAAAATGTACACAGGACAAAGATGAACAGCATGTAAGGATGTGCGGCACTTTCGTTCAATCGTTGACTCACTTGCGAAAGTGACAGTGTCCCGTCTCTTGGAGACCATGATGAGTTCGGTGTCTGTGTTGATGTTGATGATGACCAAAGTGTTGTTATTTTTATAGGGGAAGGGGTGTATTTGGTATACTGTGAACAGGTCTTCAGTGATGAATGGTACATGAACTACCACTGATGTTGGTGTTAGTGTTGCTTCTAAATACGGGTAATATTGCATAAATTCCCTACTGCGGAACAACGGCTTCAATTTATGTTTATGTATGCCTTGACTAACTATCTGACGTAGCTCATGAACTGGGAGTAAGTCATTTGTGATCTTGCCATCACCAGCATTCGAAATTCCTTGCATAAGTGCCCTGAAACGATCTCTAGTGTTCTCTAATTGTAGTAGAATCGTGTCAATATGTTCTGTGATGATGGAGAAGTGCTGGAAAAGAGTAACGTTTCCCTCTAATTCATTTATTTTATCTACACTCTCGAGAGCTACGTTTTCTGCTTGTTTCAGATTTTTCACAATTGTCTTCATTGCTGAGTTCTGTCCTGTGATGAATTTATCTTGGTATGTTAGTACCTGAGCTATCTTATTAAATTTGTTGTTTATTTCTTTAAGGTCATCCTCTGTAGCCAATCCAAAGATGTTCCCAAGAACTGCGCCGCCCAGGTCGAACAAACCGCGCTTTTGGCGAGTACGGGTGATGTTGTTCCTGTCGCTCAGTACCTCCGTTCCATAAGATGGGAGATCTTGGATCATGACGAGCATAGTTGACTTCGCCTGTTCTAGTTTCCATTTCGCTAACTTCACCATTTCATTCACTTCCTTGGTGTTATGTGCTTGTGAAACATAATTTCCTATCATGAAGTCCAGAGTTCGCATCGGCGTCGCAAGTCTGTCTAGATAAGTAGGTAAGCCATACAAGTAATCTAGACTTATTTCAGTACTCATGACGTCCTTAACGATTGTAGTCGTGGCCGTTGGAGCTATGAGGCATCCTTGTCGTACTATATGTTTGGGGTCTAAGTGCGCATATCCTCTTGCTATGTAGAGGAGAATCCATAGCATAAGTCCCTTCATCGTAACCTACCGAAAAAAAAAAAATCTATTAATTTCCTATAATGCTGTGGTCGATGATAGTGATGATGTGCGTCACGGTTGATTGTTATTTCATTTATAGAAGGAGTTTAAATCGATATTTAATTCTCGTAAATGATGTATTGTAGATTTTATTGGAATAGTTGTACCTATGTTCGATTGTTTGGTATATGACCTTAATTTCTTTTTGTAATCATTGTTGTGTTCTTGCTTGGTTTCTTGAGGTACGTTCACCTGTTCGGTTGTATCTGAGGCTGAATAATTATGTGATAATTCCCTTGAAACTCGTTTTAAATGGTCAATATGAACTTGTTTCTCCTCGCCACTTGAAAGTGACTTAATTAAAACTTTGTTTGCTTTTATGTTAATTACTCTGTATGGGCCCTCAAATTTTGGGGATAATTTATTGTCTCTCGTATGAATGACTCCGTAAACAATGTCTCCTAAGCTGATAGGTGAATCTTTTGCCTTCTTGTTAAATGCCTCCGTCATTTCTTCCTTGGACATCGTTAAATGTTTTTTGACTCTTTTGTGAATGTCCTGGAATTCACGTAAACGGAGTTTAGAGTAATCATCGTAATTGTATATAGGCATGCTGTCACCTTCTAGGAGCTCATATGGTAATTTTTTATCTGTGCCATATATAATGAAATGTGGTGTGTCACCGATGGATTTATTTATAGACCCATTAATTGAGGCCTCTACTCTGGGAATCCAATCATCCCAGCTTGCATAATTTTCACTGAGAATGTGTCGTAGCACATCTAATACCTTTTTATTTTGTCTCTCTACCAATCCATTCGATGCTGGGTGATAGGCCAAAACGTTAACCTTTTTGATGTTGTATTGTTTACATATTTCTTGTAAGATCTCAGAATTAAATTCTCCTCCATTATCACTTATTAATACCTTCGGGGTAGTAAAGCGACATACGAAGTATTACATTATCTGTTATTGCATTTGCTACTGTCTCTGCTGTCTTATCTTTAATTGGAGCTAAAATGACATAACGGGAAAAATGATCCGTTGCTACGAATAAGTATAGTTTATTATTGTATGATAATGGCATCTTGAGTAAATCAACAGCGACAACGTCCGATGGTTGATGTGGTACAGGGTAATTACCCATCGGTGCAGGTGTGATTGGGTATCCTTTGTGTTTCGCACATGATTCGCATCTGTCTATATGATTGTTTATATCTTTTCGTAATGAAGGCCAGTAATATAATAGCTGGGCTTGGTTGAATGTCTTATCCTTTCCAGGATGTCCTACATGTGGGCTGTCGTGTATCAATCGTAATACTTGGGGTATCATGTCATTAGGTACTACCAACTGGTTAGTATTTCTTTGGCGTTTTGGTTGTTTGGAGTTAATTTTGTATAATGTATTATTGACCATTGTGAATTGTTCAAGTGGGACATGCAGTTTGGGTAATTGTATGTCATCTCCACTTTCTAACTTGTATATTACTTTAGACCATATTGGGTCAAGTCTTTGTGCCTTTGCGATATCCTCGTGGTTTGGGATATTTCCTTTGAGATCTAATGCCGCGACCTGAATTGTGTTCGGGTTCCTAGATAATGCGTCAGCTACTATGTTCATTTTACCTTGTATATAATGAATTTGTACATTGTAGTTTTCAACTGTACACTTCCATCTTGCTCTCCTCCCAGAAAGGAGTTTTTCTTTAAACATACCCACCAGTGGTTTATGGTCGGTGAATAAGTGGATTTCGTAACCATATACCAAATCTCGAAACTTTTGTAATGCAAAAACCACTGCAAGTGCCTCTAAGTCTGTAGTGCAATAATTTTTCTCCGCACCTCTTGTTTGTCTGCTGGCAAATGCAATCGGTTGATTCTTTCCTCTTTTATCTTCCTGCATCAGTACAGCCCCTAATCCTTTAACTGATGCGTCTGTACAAATAAGAAATGATTTTGTGTAATCCGGATATGCTAAACAAGGTGCATTTGTTAGTTTAATTTTTAGATTGTTAAATGCCCTTTTTTGTTCTTCTTCCCATTGGAATACAGCATCTTTTTTGAGTAGTTGGAATAGAGGGAAGGCTATATGAGAGAACTGTGGTACGAATGACCTATAGTACCCAGCCAGACCTAAAAATTGTCTAACTTCGTCAGTCGTAGTGGGTTCAGGAAAATCTCTCACTGCCTGTATTTTGTCATCAGTGGTGTGAATACCATCAGAACTTAATATGTGGCCTAAGAAATTTATTTCCTTAAAGCAAAATTTGCATTTAGAAAGTTTAATTTTTAATCCAGCATCACTAAGCTTTTGTAAGAGTAAGTCTAATTTCCTGAGATGATCCTTAATATTCTTCGTTGCGATAATAATATCGTCAAGATAAACAAATATTCCTTGTCCTAAAATTCCGGACAATACGTAATTCATAAGACGCTGGAATGTGCCTGGGGCTGTCCTCAGTCCCATTGGCATTCTTGTATATTGATAATGGCCTCTGTTTGTTGAAAAGGCAGTGTATTTACGTGACTCCTGAGATACCGGAATCTGATAGTAGCCGTTTAGGAGATCGATGGTCGAGAATATATTATTCTCAGGACCAATATTCTGTAGAACATCGCTTAGCAATGGCATGGGAAATCTGTCTGGGATTGTGTGATTATTTAGTTTACGGTAATCTACTACCGCACGCATTTCTCCATTTCGTTTGGGCACGAAGAATAGGGGGGCGTTCCACGGGGAAACTGAAGGCTCAATAATTCCAAGCTTTAACATTTCATCGACATACTGATTTGCAAGTGTACGTTGGGAGTGTGGTATGCGGTAAGCTGGTACGAAAATTGGTGGTGTTTCTGGGTGCACATTAATCATGTGATTAATCAAGTTAGTACACCCTAATTGTTCTCCGGGCAATGCTACGGTGTCCCTGTGTGTTTCCAGCAGGGTTAACAAATCATTTTCTTCGTCAAATTCACCTGAGTGAATTAAATTCTCTTTTATTCTTTCTCTATCCGTAGATTTTATCTCACTTGTAACTCCAGCTATAACTATTTCCTTCACAGGGGCGGGACATTTTTCAATATTAACTATGCAAGTTCCCTTTTTCAACTGAACTTCCCCATTCATGTGATTAATTATGAATATCTGAGTTTGCCCTTCGTCGTTCGTATGACATAATGCGTTTTCTACTGACAATCCCTTTACTTTACATAATTCTTCTAAGACAAGAACAGTACTATTCCGTAATTTGCTCTTTATGGTAACCTTCATGTATGAATTAGGTGGTATAACTAAATCATTAGTGAGATGGGCTGGAAAAATTGATAAATCAGTACTGTTATCTGGGTCACTAATTCTGGAGGATGGGGTTGGTGGTGCGAGTGGATCTATACACTCATCTGTTTGTGTATGTTTGTTTAAGCCTTTAATATTACCAATTCTTTTTGGCTCTCTTC
This sequence comes from Coenobita brevimanus, assembly GCF_032717465.1. Taxonomy (NCBI): domain Eukaryota; kingdom Metazoa; phylum Arthropoda; class Malacostraca; order Decapoda; family Coenobitidae; genus Coenobita; species Coenobita brevimanus. Next base: position 36,895,145 of record NC_136977.1, read on the forward strand.
TACCAATCGGTGAGGGCTCTGAAGTTATTTCCTCTATGAATTCATTATCAAAGTCTATTCCATTCATTTGTGGGAGTATATTTATGTTCTCAGTTCTCATGGATCTTAAGCCCAGTAACATATGAGCTTTAATTGCTATGTTTTCAACGATATAGAAAAATGCAGAGAATGGTCTTGTAGTTTCTGTGAAACTGAGATTTAATCTTATCATACCCTTCACTGTAATCTCTTGTCCATCTACTGTGTATAAGTCTAAATCAGCTTCATCCAGAAAAGTTACTTTCTTTTTATTTTTAAGAATTCTATTTAGTTCTTCATGTGTTATTAAGTTCACTGGAGAGCCTGTATCTAAAAATAAGGAAACGTTTTGATCCTCACATACAGCTGGTATCAAGATACACTCATTTCCCAACATGCCTCCTATGTGAAGTTTAGCCTTGTTCTTCTTTACGTTTGTTCGTTTTTTGTCATGACTTGGTCTTCCCCCGATTTGAACATAGACACAATTTTTTCTACTGTTTTGCAATCACTAATCCAGTGCCCTTGGTATCTATGATGCCTACAGTAAGGACCAAATCCTTGTGTCTTTTGTTTGTCCTCTTTTGCCTTGATAAAGCATTCATACCTTGTGTGTCCTGGTTTTGCACAATAATGACATAGAATGGACCTATCCCTTGACTATGACCTACGAGGTGATTTCCCATAGGAAGTGTTGTTTATGGCGCGAGACCTGCTCGGGCTGCGCGAAAACTTATGAAACTGCCTGTAGGAAAGCGTCTGGGAACGAGGTCTAGGCGCCTTTGTTTGTTTGGGCTGCCTCATTTCTGGTCGCGATCGATTTTGTTCTCTGTTTGGGGTCGGTGTAGATGTTTTCACAGCTGATACTGTCTCAGGTACCCTGATTCTACCAGAATGTGCATGTGTGTCGACCACACCTGCTTTACTGCACTGCATCTCTACCTCGTTCATTAAGTCTAGCAAGCACATTCCTGGGGTGTACGCGATCGTCTTGGCGATCTTAAGGGTCCTATCAGGTAATTTACACAAGGCAGCTACATAACCAATGATGTCCACGACGAGGCCTGGGGACATCTTTCCATTATCTGTTATCCAATTAGAATTCTCCAGAGTAGCTAACAAAGTTCTCTTGACTGTGGAGACATCAGCAGTTATTTCACTGAGCACATGGTTTGTAGTGTGCTCCCTTACAAGATCTACAATTTTATGTAATTCTGGAATTATACCTGGCAAGAAGTTCATACCTCCAGAAAATTTCTTCAGAAATTCAGTTTTAAATTCATCATATGTCCTAGCACGATGGAGCTTATCTGAGCGCAATAAATTGCTTGCTGGACATCTTTCCTGGCTTATGCAAGATGAAAAAATAGCAATTTTCTCTTGTTCATCTAGTATGTGGCGCTTGATGAACATTTGTTCGCACTGACTGACTAATGAAATGACATCAATGCGATCTTTGTCTGTGCCAGAGAATTCTGGGGCAGTTTTATCCTCGTGATACACAAACACGTGAGGTGTGGTTGTTAGATCAGCGGTATTTGTTTCTTGATCCATTTTTAATGATTGCCCTGTTAATTCAACTTGTACGTGTTTATCGTTGTGTGAGGGAATGGTGGAATATGTATGACTGGACCGGTGAACCCTGTTAAGTATATTGGCATACGTGTGCAAGGCAGCGGCAAAGTCCACACTCTCTATGTCAGAGGGGGTTTCCCACTCATCATCTGAAACTCCCGTATTTGTTTCTTTATCTTTAGTGTGTGGTGAGGTTTGTACAAGGGGTGGGCTGCCTCTTAATTGTGAGTCTGATGTTGTGGCAATTTGTGTGTTATCTGGTGTGTTGCCTTGGGGCTCTCTTAATTGTGAATCTGTTGTTGTGGCAAATTGTGTCATCTGGTATTAACGTGGGTGGTGGCGAAAATATTCCTGTCATTAAGATATGGTGTTATGAAATACGCCTCTTGTTTATTTATGTCCTAGCAAAATAGATGAGTAAATAAGTTGAATATAGCTAATTTTAGCACTGAGAAGAAATGAGCAAGTATAATTTTACCCACTTGATACAGATCGTAGAGGTGTGTCGATACAAAAGTCGATCTCGGAAGAAAAATACAGGTTTGATTGAAGATTTCTTGATAATTCTAGTGGTGTGTTGATGGACGATATTACTCAGGAAATTCCATGGTGGTTAACGGCTGTCCCAGGCAAACCTCAGCATAGAACGTCGAATTTCCAACTTAACTGTGAAAATAAATGAGTATGAGTAGGAGCTATGTGAATAATGAGTAATGAGTAGTGGGTGAGAAGTGCCTGGTGTCAGTCACACGTTGCTTGGCATGGCAGACTCGCGTTGTGATGTCATCTCAGCACATGGTGACGTCGGCTTCCCACACTGGTAGCTGTGGTGAGTGAATGAGTAGCGATGAGTAACTTGAGTGAAGACGGGTGAGTAAGATGAGTTGTGAATATGGACTTGGTGTTTTGCTGCGTGTCTTGACCTCTGGGTCAGCATAGGCGGGAGAGAGTGGTGGGGGCTTGTGTGCTTGTTGCTTCGGTGTTTCCTCTTCTTTACTTGCTTTGTTTTATATTCTTCTTGTTGCTGCTTGAAGTTACGTGAAGATTATAGAGTTGTTTTGTAGACTTGTAGACTATTTGCATTGTAGGCTGTATTTTGTAGGGATTCACTGTAGAACTGAAGCTAATCTTGTAGAGTTTCGCCTGCTTTTGTAGAAATTTGCTTTTAATTCGGAGTCGATGTCCGTAGATTCGCTGGTTCGTCGTAGAAATTGCAAGATCGTATCAATATTTTGTTAAACTACTTGCAAGGCGTCGTGTGATCTCTTGACCTCTGCATCAGCATGATGATCGGGGAGACGGAGGGGGCTGGTTGGAGAGAATACTGTCAGGAGCTGTTTGTGTTGTTGGTTGTGAGAGGTATTCTTTTTGTTTTCAATCTTGATATTTTGTAGGAATTCAATGTTGATTCGTAGACGAGGTTCGTATACGTTCGCTGCTACCAAATGTCATCAAGAATGACTGTCATAAAATACTTTGTGGTTCCTTTGTGGTGGAGTTATATATATATATATATATATATATATATATATATATATATATATATATATATGACTTGTGGACGAGCGGTCTTTATAGCTTGGAGTAGCTTCCCATTTGTCATGTAGTGACAGGAGAGGTAAAGAATAGTATGGGACTATTTTTATTTGTCTTGGAAATATTAACAAGTCTCTCACACAGAGCGGAATATAGAGTCCAGTCCCGCTAGCTATATCTCTGTCTCTCTCTCTCTGTCTCTCTCAAATTGCCAAGCCCTTCTCCCTGTGACCTGTCTCTTCTAAGGCCTGTCTCCTTCTGAGCTCTCTTTCCTAAATTCTGGTGAAACAGGAGACGTATCACGTGTGTTCCTCGTGGATGGAAAGTTTAAGAAGCCTGTGTGTGAGTATGTGTGTATATGTGTGTGTGGTCACCAGGGCTTTGTTCCCGGGTGGTTTGCTGACAACTAACTGCATCATCTCCTTACTGGCCGCTGTCGTCAGCTTTCCTCAGTGTAACTTGCAAACTCATTTCCTTTTCCCAGGCTCGCAGAGGGCTGTCTATCTATCTATTTATCTATCTATCTATTATGTTTTTGTGTTTGTGTATAAAGATATATGAGCGTACACGTAGGCAGGCTTTTAGGGCAGGTGAGGGAGAGGTTAAGTCATATGGAGACAGGTGAGATGGTGACGTAGTGGGGTGGGGTAGGGGTGAAAGGGTTGGGCAGGTGTATTCAAAGCCCTACCATTTTTACCGGTCTGCCTGTATTTGTATCTGTATCTGAACCAGGATTCCGAGGGCTTGAAGAAGGAGTGAATGAGTATGTGGCCCGTTTTATTTACCAAGGTGTTGATTAGTTTTCCCATTATATTTTTTGTTTCCTTTTCCTTGATTTTTGCCCCCTACCTCACCCCACCTATGGATGACAAAAAAGAGGCAGCATGATGATGATGGTGATGATGATGGTGATGATGATGGTGATGGTGATGATGGTAATGATGATGATGATGTCTCTATGTTTATTTTCTGCCTATCTGTCCTGGTGCTTGTCTGTCTTTCATTGTATATCTCTGCCGTATATAAATCTATCTGTCTATCTGTCTACGTAACTCTCTGGTGGGAGAGAAAGGGTTTGGGAGGTGTGTTGTAAGCCTGCCGTTATAGGTAACAGGTACACAGGTGGGCAGTAATTAGTTAAACACCTGAATGCTTGTAAATATTGGCATAGGTATTGTTCTATGTCGGCCGGTGTATTAAGCTGTATCTGTGTTTGTATCGTTGTCAGTCTGTGTATTACTGCATCTTCTGTAAGTTTATTTATCGCTGATTTTATAAACGTGTTTGTATGTTCCTCTCTATGGTATTTAGTTGTCTTTACGCTGTTAGTTTATTCCTCTAAATGTTTACCGGGTGCTCAATAGACATATATACAATACAGTTCATAGTTTCTCTCTCCCTCTCTCTCTCTCTCTCTCTCCCTCTCTCACACACACACACACACACAAAAAGTACCCGGACGGAAGAGGTGACGCGAGGTTAGGGTCAGGTGCGGGGTCCGGGTAAGGTGTGCCGACCACAATGCGTCCAAAAACCCACCAAATGATGGAGGCGTCATTTCCACCCCACATATCATGAAAGTCTGAGAGGGGAAGACGAGCAGAACCCGGCCACATGACTCCCACCGTTTTCTCTCTTCAGGGGAGACTTTGGGAGACTTGTGGTGGCTGGAGATATGATGTAGACGAGGTTTTGGGAGGGCGTAATGAAAAAGTCTGAGGGGTGGAGAAGAAGACGCGGCCGCCCATTTCAAGATCCGCGCCGTTTTCTTTCACCTGGTGAAATGCGGGGGGACTTTGGGAAACTTCTGGTGCATCGCTGGAGGTTTGACGTAGACTGTAGCTTTTCGGTGGATTTTGTGGCTGTTTTTCCTTGTTCTGGTATATTTTTGCGTGTATGTATGTGTGCTCTAATGTTTTCATCTTCTATTCCCTCCATTTTCTTTCTTTTGGTAGGACGCAGCGAGACTTAGGAGAAACTTTTGTTAGCTGGAGGATTTGGACTGTTGCTTGTAGGAAACGAATTGATTTGTGTGTGTGTGTGTGTGTGTGTGTGTGTGTGAGGTCTTGCTTAATATTTTAACCATTATTCTTCCGATTTCTTTCTTCTGGTGTGAGTAGGGTGGTACTTTAGGAATACACACAGCCTACATAAGTAAGGATATGTTCCAGGATATTAGGATTTTTTCAGTATAATTAGCCTAGTAATGCAAACTGTAGGAAGCTGTCAGATCAGGTTAATAAGCAGCAGTAGAACTATAATTGGCACTGTTTCATGAATTAATGGTAGAGTTAATAGCAAGGACAAAGAAAAAGAAACTTGTTGTGATGAAAACTTACTGTGTGTTGGAGAGTTAGAGGTTGGTTGTTGGATTGGTTTCTGTGTGTGTGTGTGTGTGTGTGTGTGTGTGTGTGTGTGTGTGTGTGTGTGTGTGTGTGTTCTGTAATCCCCCTTTCATATCTATCTTCTCCCAGTTCTGTATATCAATCTTTATTACCTGTCTATAAATATTTTTTTTTTTCATTTTTTCCAGTCTGCATTTCTGTCTTGTACATCAGTTTGTCTGTCTCTATCTTAATTTTCTGCTTCCTTGTGTCTGCGTCTGTCTGTATGTCTGTCTGTCCGTCTGTCTCTTCGTTTTGCTTCTCTGCCTCTGTGTCATGTCTGCCTTCCCACCTACAGTAATTATCTTTGTCTGTGTGTCTGCTCCAAGATGTGTCTGCTTTAAGGTACACACACGCACACACACACACACACACACACACACACACACACACACACAGAGATAGATAGACAGTAAGAAAGAGGGACACACACACACACACACACACACACACACACACACACACACACACACACACAGGGGGATTCAATCTAGGTGGGCGTGTGACACCTGCGCTCCGTATCATCATGGCCAGTGACATTACCTAAATAGTATCTTTGTATGAGTCAACTTCAGTACCAGGTTAGACTAAAAGATTGTTCTTTATAAAAAGGAAAAAAAATAATACTTTTCAACAAGACTTGTAAAAACAGGAAATAGAACCAAGACGAAAGAATACGCTGAGTCATCTCTGAGGTTTGTTTACAACAAGACGGAAATTGTAAGTATATGCTTTGCACTTTAAGTATTGCAAAACGGATACATACTTCAGTAAAACAAATTTGGAAAAGAAAAGGGATAAAGGTAAAAAGCAAAATGATGATTTCTACCAAGAACTGGTTGAAGTAGAGACCCACAATAGACTGGTTGAACGTGTAAACAAACTAGAAATGGCTTTCAAAAATGAAATTGATGAAATAAAGAAGCAGATGCACTTGCAAAAGGAAGAAATAGAAAAACTAGGAAGGGAGGCCAATAAGAAAGACACAACCATCAGTGAACTAACCGTGGAATTGAGTACACTTAGGAAGAAAATTAGTGAAATGGCAAGTACAGTAGTCAATCACGAGAGTGTTATGGAAGAGTTCAAAAATGACACAGAGACAATTAGGCAAGTTAGCAGTCTTATTGACCAGAGCAGTGATATTGAGGAGAAGATAACACAAGTAAATGAAGCTGTGCAAAGCTACAAAAATGATGTAGAAACCACGTATGCAGAAATGGTGAAAGTAAAGAAAGACTTAGAAACAAGGGTGGAGGAAAAAAGCATTAAAAAGGAGGTGAAAAGAATAATCCAAAACAATCCAAAGGTAGTCAGAGATTCAGTAGAGATAAACAAATCAATAGTAATCACTGGTATAGAAGAGGATGAAGTTAAAAACAAGATCACAAGAGACAAAAAGGAGATGGCAAATGTAATGAGCTTACAGAAAGAAGTATCAGAGAATATCTGTAGTAAAGACATAGAGGAACACAAAAGGTTAGGGAAATACGAGAAAAGCAAGACAAGACCTCTAAAGGTGACTTTCCAGAGTGTAAACACTGTGGAAGAGATACTAAAAAATGCAAAGAATCTTAAGGAAAAAGAGGAGTTCAAAAATGTATGGATAAAAAGATGCCTAACACAAGAGGAACTGGAATTACTGAAAGAGAAAAGGGAGCAAGCAAAAACAAAAAATGAGGGAAGATCAGAAGAGGACAAGAAGAAATTTTTTTACAAAGTAATAGGATTGCAGGTACGAAAGTGGTACACAAACAGGATGGAAGAAAAAGGAGGAAGGTAGTAGAACCATGTCATGACAAGTATATAAACAAGATGATAAAGTTGATGTACTCAAATGTGGATGGAATGGTATCTAAATTACTAGAGATGAATGATTATGTCAGAGAAAATGAACCACAAATAATATGCCTAACTGAAACAAAATTAATACCAAGGATATCAAATGACATACTAAACTTAGAGGAATACATTATATGGAGAAGAGACAGATATTTAAAAAAAGGAGGAGGAATTATAATTATTAACTAAGAAAAATCTAAAAGTCAAGGAAATAAAGCTAGATATACCATCACAAGTAGAACTGATTGCAGTAGAGATCGACACATCTGAAGGTAAAGTAATTGTAGCCAATTTGTACATGCCACCCAGATCAAACACATGGGAAAGAGACGAATATGAGGACCTGGCAGAGAGTACAATTCAGAGTGTAAGATCATTGCGACATAAAATGGAAGAGAAATCGGAAAGAATTATACTAACTGGGGACTTCAATACAAATATGAATTAGAATACTCTAGATATAAATAGCCAAGAAAGCTGTTGGGACCAAAAGCTCCTGGATCTCGTACAAGAGTTTTTCTTAACGCAACATGTGAGGGAAACCACCAGAAAAAGAGGACTTGATGTACCTTCAGTGCTAGATCTAATATTTACAAGGCAAGAAAATGATACTGACAGTTTAATATATCACCCTCCACTCGGCAAAAGCGATCATGCAGTACTAAACTATAACTTCAGGATAGCATATGACATAGTAAACAGCAATGATAGTTACAAAAAGAGCCTAAACTATAAAAAGGGAAATTATCAAGACCTAAAGAAGTATTTCTTAGAAGTTGATTGGGAAAATGAGCTTAGAGGACAAGATTTAAATGCTGTATATAAAAAAATTTGTGAATTTTATGAAATAGGAGTCCAGAAGTACATCCCACAGCACAAAGAAGCAGATAAGAAAATACATAAATGGTTCAATACAGAATGTAAAAAATCAAAAGAAAGAAGAGATTTGTTGTGGAATAGATACAGAAGACACAATAGTGAAAGGGCGTACAATAATTACAAACAGGCAAGAAACGACTATACAAGAATAAGGAGGGAAGCCCAAAAACAGTTTGAGGAGGATATAATAAATAAAAGTAGTGATCAACCAAAGCTGTTTTACAGCTATATCAGAAGCAAAACTAAAGTAAAAGATATAATACAATCCATTACGGACGAGGGAATCACTTATACACAAGAGAAAGATATTTGTGAAGCACTAAATAAGAATTTCCAATTAGTTTTTACAGAAGAAAAAAATTTTGAGAGGGACTATGTGGAACACGCATGTCCACACATACTACCAGATATACAAATAGCAGAAAAAGTAATACAGGAGGAGTTAAGTAGATTAGACAGAGGAAAATCAAGTGGTCCTGATGAAATTTCATGTTGGGTATTACGAGAATGTGCAAATGAGTTATGTAAACCATTATTTTTAATTTTCAAGAAATCCTTGAGTCAAGGTAAACTACCTGATATTTGGAAAAAAGCAAATATTGTCCCCTTATTCAAGAAAGGAAATAGACAAAATCCACTCAACTACCGACCAGTATCACTGACCAGTGTTGTAAGCAAGGTATTAGAAAAACTTATAAGAAAAGCTTGGGTAAATCATCTAGAAGAACACAGTATGATAACAGAAAGACAGTTTGGTTTCAGAAAAGGAAAATCATGTGTTACTAATCTGTTGAGCTACTATGACAGAGTAACAAACACAATACAGGAAAGGGAAGGATGGGTGGACAGTATCTATTTAGATTTCAAGAAAGCTTTTGACACAGTACCACACCAAAGACTTTTATGGAAACTGTACCATCAAGGAGAAATTCGAGGCAAACTGTTTTGTTAGATGCAAGACTTTCTCATAAAAAGAGAAATGAGGACAGTACTAAGAGGAAACTACTCATCATGGAAAGAAGTGACTAGTGAAGTACCACAGGGTTCAGTGCTGGCACCAATCATGTTTTTAGTGTATATAAATGATATAAACAGTAACACTGGAAATGAGAGCTATCTGAATATGTTTGCAGATGATGCAAAAATACAAAGGAGAATTACTAACACAGACTCTTGTAAAGAGCTACAAGAAGAATTAAATAAACTTCATGAATGGAGTAGTACATGGCAAATGGAATTCAATGTGGACAAGTGTCATGTAATCAAGTTTGGTAAAAGTGGAAAAAGACCTGATTGGGATTATAAGTTAGGAAATAAAACCCTATATACATCAGAAAGAGAGAAAGACCTAGGTGTGATTATCAATAACAGACTATCTCAGGCTGACCACATCAGCGAGAAGGTACGGAACATGTATACACTGCTTGCAAATATGAGAATAGCATTCACATACATAAATGAAGACATGCTAAGAAGGATAATAACATCATTCATTAGACCAACCCTGGAATATGCATCAGTAGTCTGGAGTCCTCATCTCAAAAAGCACATAGACAAGATTGAAAAAGTTCAAAGGGCCGCTACAAGATGGATACCAAGCTTAAGGGACCTAAGCTACGAAGAAAGACTAAATAAACTGAATCTACCAACACTACAGGAGAGAAGGAAAAGAGGTGACATGATAATGCTATATAAGTGCATATCAGGGAAGGAGAAAATAGACATAAATGAATACTTAACATATGGAGAAGCATCAGCAAGAGGACACTGCAAAAAACTGCATAAGAAGAGAGGTGATAAAGACGTAAGGAAATTCAGTTTCCCAAACAGAGCAATTGATCAATGGAATGCACTACCGAATGAAATAGTGTGTGCAAAACAATTCACAAATTTAAGGATATGTACGATAAATATGGTTTAAGACACGGGACAGTACGAGCTTGACTCATTCCTGTAAAGATACAATTAGGTAAGAACAATTAGGTAAGAACACACACACACACACACACACACACACACACACACACACACACACACACACACAGATAGATAGACAGTAAGAAAGAGGGACACACACACACACACACACACACACACACACACACACACACACACACACACACACACACACACACACACACACACACACACACACACACACACATGATCCACTTCCCCCTAGTGTCACCATTGTAAGCCTGTCTGTTTAACTTGATTTTCCTTCTCGGCTACGGGGTTGATTATTTGTCTTCTTGTTTTATTTTGTTTTGTTTTCTGCCCCAACTTTTATATATATATATATTTTTCTTTCATGGGTGCTGGTGGTCGAATGGAAAGCGTGATTGTGTGAAAAAATAAAAAATAATCAAAAGTTTGATTAATTAACTTTTTGCCTGCAGGGGGGGGGGGTCATTTCATCCCTTAACCCTTTCATTGTGGCGACTTATTTTTAGAGCTGATTCTTGCATCCTCCAGTCGATTTTTAGGGGATATGTCTTGAGGTGAATGGGCTATGTATGGTTTATGTAACATGTGTAGTTTGGAATTTAAAAGGTCAGTAAGATGTGTGTGTGTGTGTGTGTGTGTGTGTGTGTGTGTGTGTGTGTGTGTGTGTGTGTGTCTTGTAAGGCCTCTGTCTCAAGTGATGTTAGTAAGATTAGTAAGATTAGCTAACCACTCTCAGATCCGTTAATGATGGAGGTCTGTTTGTGTGGACTTTCAAAAACAGACACAAACACAGCCACAAACAGACACAACACAACCACTAAAACAGCCACAAACACAGCCACAGACAGCCACAAACACAGCCACAAACAGCTACAAGCACAACTAGAAACAGCCACAAACACAGCTACAAACAGCTACAAACACAGCCACAAACACAGCACAAACACAGCCATAAACACCTCTACTAACACAGCTACAAACACAGCCACAAACACAGCTACAAACACAGCTACAAACAGCCACAAACATAGCCACAAACAGTCACAAACACAGCTACAAACACAGCCATAAACAGCCACAAACAGCCACAAACACAGCTAATAACAGCCATAAGCAGCCACAAATACAGCTACAAACAGCCACAAACACAGCCACAAACAACCACAAACACAGCCACAAACACAGCCACAAACACAGCTACAAACACAGCCACAAACACAGCTACAAACACAGCCACAAACACAGAACAAACTCGGCCAGAAACAGCCACTCCAGCACAGCATATTTCTACACCCACTTCTCAAGGAGGGGGCTTAAGATGGATAAGATGGTGCAGAGGAAACAAGAAAGTTAAAGACGCTGTGATGACAGTGAAGGAGGTGATGGAGACCAATGTTGAGGAGAGCTGGTAGAAGTGTTGAAATGCTTGCAGCGGCAGAAGGTGATTAGCCTGGGGGGGGGGGGTAGTTAGGGCTGGCTTGTTAATTGGTCACCTCTCAGCTGGATGTCCACGTTGTTAATCCCCCCCTTGGTAACCCCCTCCCCCCTCCCCTCCTTGTTATCTGTCTGGGTTTCGTCTCTCGGTTTTCCTCTCCACATTCCTCAAGTTTTTCCCTCTTTCTTAATTTTTTTGGCGTCGAAATAGGAATAAGGAGTTGCATGCCAGGTAATTTGAGACGATTTTGTGTAGGTAATAGTCATGTCAGGAAAGAACTCTTGAGGGAAAATGCTGAATACCTTTTGTTTTCTTTACCTTCCCTTCAGTCATCCTAGGAGCTTGTAGGACGGCTCTACCTATCTGTCTAGCTACCAATTTATCTGTCTGTCTATCTTTATCTATCTATTTATCTAACTATGTATAATTTCATTTCTTCTCAGTACCTATCACTTTCATTTCATATTCGGTCTGGCTAGGAAGTTTTTATTCCCTACCAACATTTTTTTCATTTATTTACCCGTGCTTATTATTATTATTATTATTATTATTATTATTATTATTATTATCATTATTATTTTGTTGTTGATATTTGTTGTTAGTTTGTTATTCACTTTGGGTGGAATTGAAGTTGGGATGACTTAAAAAAAAAAAACTTTTGGTTATATATATTATTTTTATTATCTCATTTTCTTATTTCTTATTGGTCGGTATCTGCTCATTTTATCTTCCTTGATCTCGGGGTCAGATAATTCTCTCGTATATATACGAGTCTTCCTTCCAAGTTTATTTTATCCATTTTCGGTACTTTTTTTATTTTATTATATATTTTTTTTTATGTAGTTATTTATGTTGTTTATTTTATTTATTTCATTTTATTTCATTCTGTATTTATTTGTTTATTTTATTACGTATTTTTCATTTTTCTTATCTCACGTCCATCATCTTATCTCCTATCATCTCGAGGTCAAATAACATGCTCCTACGCTTTTCCTTGGCTGGTCTCCTCCTTCCCATTTTCTATTTTATACACGACCCCTGAATATGCAAATCCACCCTCCCCTCTCCCCCTCCCCCTCCCCCTCCCCTATTGTTTCCCGAAATACGTCTCGGTTAAGCACATATTTTAAATTAGCTGTGTAGTTTATTTTATGTATAGTTATAGTTTATCGTCTATTATTTTAAATGAGTTATATAGATAGATAGATAATACATACATACATACATATATAGTTTTTTATATTTAGTTATCTATTATCTTCTCTTATTTTAAAGTAGTTATATATATATATATATATATATATATATATATATATATATATATATATATATATATATATATATATATATATATATATATATATATATATATATATATATATATAGTTCTTTTAGAGTTATCTGTTATCTTCTGTTATTTTATCCTCTTATCCCTTTATTTTTTATGTATCTTTGTCTACAGAAGATAAGGTTGTTAGGTTAGGTTAGGTTAGGATTTTCTTGGTTGCGCTGAGTTGAGCTGAGATGAGCTTAGCTGAGGTGAGATGAGGATTCGAGTTGAGGTTGGATTGGGATGAGATGAGTTGAGTTGAGTTGAGATGAGTTGAGCTGAGATGAGATGAGATGAGGTGAGTTGAGTTGAACTGAGATGAGCTGAGCTGAGTTGAGCTGAGCTGAGATGAGATGAGTTGAGCTGAGATGAGATGAGGAATAGCTGAAGTTAAGCTAGGTTGGGTTAGATATTTTGTTTTTATTTGCATTTTTTCGTTACGGTTTCTGTTTCCTATTTCTGTTCTCGTGGTTTCCATTTTGTTTCCCTCCTTTTGTCCTCTTCCTTTTCTTTCTTTGTTACTCTCTTTCCCTCCTTTCTTCCTTAATTCTTTCTTTCTTTCTTTCTGTCTTTCTTTCTTTCTTACATCCGTTCATCTTATCTCGTTTCATCCTCAAGGCTACTAATTTGTTTCTGCTTCCCATTTTCTATTTTACACAAACCTGGTTAATATACACAAGTCCCCCCCCTCACTTCCCTTCACTGTCTGGCTCCAAATATCTTCCAATTAAAGTGATATTCTTAATTAAACCTGACCTCCTCTACCTTGTTTCGTTGATGACACACGTACACAAACACGTACACGCACATTCACACACGCACACACAAGGACGTACACGCATATATACATACATACATACATTCAAACATACATACATACTGTATATATACATACAGTACATACATATATACACACACACACACACACACACACACACGGCCATGTATGTGTGTGTGTGTGTGTGTGTGTGTGTGTGTGAAAGAGAGAGAGAGAGAGAGAGAGAGAGAGAGAGAGAGAGAGAGAGAGAGAGAGAGAGAGAGAGAGAGATCTGTGATCTGTGGAGATCCAAATCACTTTTTTTTATTTCACCGGTATAAATTAAGAATAGGGCTGAGGAAGAGAAAAAGAAAAAGGAGACGTGGAGGAGGAGGAGGAGGAGGAGGAAGAGGAGGAGGAAGAGGAGGAGGAGGAGGAGGAGGAGGAGGAGGAGACAAGAAAGAAGAAAGAAGAAAAACAAGTAGTACCGGTAGTAGTAGCAGTGATAGTAGTAGTAGTAGCAGTAGTAGTAGTAGTGGTAGTAGTAGTAGTAGTAGTAGTAGTAGTAGTAGTTGATAGCTAACACCTGTAATATACTGTATTTACAACACATGTATATTTACCCATTTATTTATATGATAAATTTTACTGCTTTACCTGGGGGTGCAAGGTATATGAGTGTAGTGTGGCGGTGTGTGTGCATAGTAACGAGAGAGAGAAAGAGAGTCGAAATCGAACCGAAACTGAGCATTCCCACATAAATTATTGTTGAGTACGTACACACACACACACACACACACACACACACACACACACACACACACACACACACATACACGGATGAATTTACAAGTAGTAAGACGAAATTCTCTCTCTCTCTCTCTCTCTCTCTCTCTCTCTCTCTCTCTCTCAGGTACGGCTTGTAGGACGGCTCTTTATAACCAGCATCTCATGAAAGGCTAAATACACAGCCGCTGCTACCACCATCATTATCACCATCACTGCTACTATCATCTCTACTGCCACCATCGCTACCACTATCACTGCTACTATCATCTCTGCTACAAACATCGTTACCACTATCGCTGCTACTACCATCTCAACTACCATCATAGCCACCACCATCGCTACCACTATCAGTACTACTATCACCATCGCTACCACCATCGCTACTATTATCACCATCTCTACCACATCGCTACTGCCACCATCGCTACCATTATCACTGCTACCATCATGGCGACCACTATCAGTACTATCACCATCGCCACCACTATCACTACTACTATGACTACCACCATGATCACTCTCCAGTCCACTCACCGCTACCACAACACACACCACACCACTGCACCACATGAACCACCACAAACACCCACCGGCACCACAACTGCCATCACCACCACCCACCAACACACACAACACAACATCATACAACACAAACCAACACCAAAACACAACACAACACACATCAACACCACAATACATCACCACAACACACACCAACACCACATCACCCCTACACACCCCAACACCGCAACACATCACAACAGCACACACCAACACCACAACACGTCACCACAACACACATCAACACACAGCACCACAACACACATCAACACCACAACACAGCACCACAACACACAGCACCATAACACAGCACCACAACACACACCAACACCACAATACAGCACCACAACACACACCAACACCACAATACAGCACCACAACACACACCAACACCACAATACAGCACCACAACACACACCAACACACATCACCACAACACACACCAACACCACAACATGTCACCACAACACACACCAACACACATCACCACAACACACACCAGCACCACAATACAACACTACGACACACACCAACACAACCCATCCCTCCCTTCCCTTCCCTCCCCCTCTCACCTTTGATCCTCTTGTCATATCACCTTTCTCCTTCCCCTTCCTTTCCCGCTTTCCCCTCCCCCTCTCTTACATTTCCTTTTCCCATTTCCATTCTCTCTTCCTCATTTCCTCTCCCCTGCTCTCTCCCTTCTCCCCATCTCCTTTGTCATCTTTTGCCTCTCCCCTCTCCATCTTTCCCCTTACTCCTTCCTCCTTCCCTTCAACCACCTGCTGCTATGTACTCTCTTTGTCAATACCTGTGGCATTTCAGAGCAAGGACACGAGAAATCTCAGTTATTTTTATTGTTGGTTAGTGCGATAAGATTATTTTTGTTATTTTTTTTTAGATTTTGAGAGAGAGAGAGAGAGAGAGAGAGAGAGAGAGAGAGAGAGAGAGAGAGAGAGACAGACAGACAGACAGACAGACAGACAGACAGAGACGGAGACAGAGAGGTGAATCGATAGTTATGGTACTGATATGTATGCAACTGTATCGTGCTTAGTCTCTCCCACATTTCTGACGTTTCCTTCTCCCTCCTTCCCTTTCCTCCACCTCCCGTCTCTCCACCTCTTGCTTCCTCAACCCTTCAACCTTTCCCCTTTCCCCTCCACCACCACCACCACCTGCTCATTACGTACAAGCGGAGACAAAAATTCGCCTAATATTGTGCCAAAGATGAGAAAGGCTTGATGTACAGGGTGGTGCATAAAGAACCCTCTTTTTTCACTCCTCCAGGCAGCTTCTCGTGTGTTGCGGGTACGGCTCAGTCAGCGTTATCAATATCAACGCTACATCAAAGTGACGGACATGAAGTTGACGCAGTAGAATAGTACCCAAATTTTTTTCTTTTCGTGTATCATACCTTCGTCTCTCCCACATTTCTCCCATAACCTCCACGTATCTTTTTTCCCTCCACTTCTCCTCCCTCCACCCCTTCCACCCCTGCACTTGTACTTCCACAGCGGTCCCTCCACCCTCCTATTTCATGACTTTATGTGCATCTTAAGCACCGAGAGAGATTATGGTGAAATTTTGCCCGTTATGTTTCTAGTTTTTTTTTTTTTTCCCTGTCGGTTTCGACTATGATTACAACCTTAGTACTTTCGCGACGCAGTAATTTCTGATTCTACTCGCACTAGATTCTGATTCTTGCGACGGGTACCGGTTGCCGACTTAGTCTTAACCCTACCGTATAATGATGATGAGCTTAGTGATGATGATAATAATAGGAGGAGTAGTTGGAGTAGTGTTAATAATGATAATAATAGCAGTAGTAGTAACAGGAGGAACAGTACGAGTTGTACTACCCCTACTTCTACTACTACTACTACCACAAAATAAAACTTCATTTATTTCGCGGTACATTACAGTAACATTTCCAGACACCTGTTTTTTCAGCTGAAGAAAATGATGCGGAGTCAGCTGAAATGGAACATAGAGTTGTTCCCACGATGAGAAGGTTAAGGGTACCAGTATCAACACTCTCAGGCTCCCACATTCAATCCCAGCTGAAAAAAATCGTTTGGATGGAATTTAATACAAGACAAGAGGGTACAGTGAGGGAGAAAATAAAATTGTAATTTTACGTGTACCTCGCATTTATGGCATTTATGGCTGAAGACACCACAATTGTTGACATTTATAACCTTCAAAAGCAGCGTTCAAAATTTTTCGCTTGTTGTGCCATACTGTATGATGCTGTTTGGGTGTATATATATATTTTTTTTACCTTTCTCCGTTCATTCGTTTTTTCGTTTTCTTTCTTTTTCTTTCTTTCTTGCTCTTTCGGTCGACTCTTTCACCTCGATGGCGTCTTTATATATACAGTAGATATCTTGCTAAGTTAGGACTATGTTATTTAAATTTGGGAAGAATTTTCGAATTGGACTACTTCAATGCAGCCTTTGATAAATCCATCAGTAAAAGGGGAACCTTCATAGATACATAAAACAGTCTGACATTATCTAAAACGAAATCAAAACACGTACACAGGATGAAGGGGCTAAGTAAGAAAAATCTGATCTTTTCCTGCCTAGTTTCAAATTTCTGTCAAAAACAGACATTAAAAAAAAATGAAATATATGAGGTTCTTTTCTCCCATCAGGTCATCAGTAACAGGAGCTCCATGACGGCTGAGAAGGGAGTCCAAGTTGATGTAGCTTTTATTACTGGAAATTAGCTCATGAATAATCCAACACTCGTCACGCTTTTCACGGGATGGGTATTTCGGAACTGTATGCCATTTCAGCCCCGGACACTAAGATTCCTCCTCTCCAAAACGAATGTAATTTTTGTTTTATTTAATCTTAACCTAACCTACCCTCATCTGTCTTAATTTGACCTAACATAACCTGACCTAATCCGACCTAACCTAGCGTAACTTAACCTAACCTAATCTAACTTAACCTAACCTCCACCGAAGCCTAACTTAACCTAACCAAGCCTAAGTTATCTTAATCTGCTTTAACTTAACCTAACCTAATATAACCTATAACCTCCTGAGAGAGAGAGAGAGAGAGAGAGAGAGAGAGAGAGAGAGAGAGAGAGAGAGAGAGAGAGAGAGAGACAGACAGACAGACAGACAGACAGAGGCCCAGATCGAGTAGCCTACAAATCGGAAATTCACTCCCAGGCCATCTACAGACTAATATCGTTTTTTTTTTTTTTAGTAGATCAATTATGAAACTCTAACACAGTACTGTATTATGGTAAGTTTGTCGGGTTGTGAAGATTGTAATACTGGGTTTCGAAAGTTATCGTTCAATGTCTCTCTATTTATCGAAATGAAATGACTCGATATTTGTGTCTGGAACTGTACATATTTAGTCACCCTTCAGCCTTTTAGTCTGGTGATTTAGTTTTCATTCTTGCTAACACCAGACGATTTTTACTCAGCTTAGGAAAATTTTTTGGAGTTTTAATTGATATCTGTTCCTTTCAGTCCTGTGATGTATTTTCTGTCGTACTGTTGTGCCCTCAGACGGTTTTATTCAGCTTGGGGAGAGAAATCAGGCTATCGGGGAATTAATGGAGATTATGTATAACCACATTACTACAGACAGGCACTACAAAGCTTAAAATATCCCTTAAAAGTAACAAAATTACAAATAAAGAAGATATTCCAACCGTTTCAACGAGGTAATAAAAATACAGTAGGTAACCCCACCAGTAAACAAAAATAAAAAATAAAAAATAAATCTTAAGCAGAATAAATCCGTTTGGTGGCAGTAAGAACAAAATAAAAATAAGATAATAAAAAAAGAACAGTAAAAAAATTAAAAAAAAAAAAAAAGATGAAAAAAGGTGAAGGGAGGGAAAAAATGAACAGACTTTGTTCCACCTTACTGCGTGTTGAGGAAAGTAAGTCACTCGTGTTGACCTCTCTTGGCCCCTGTGTGACCTGAGCCCCCATTTCGGACTGCCCAGCGCACCGTCTGAAAGTGGAGAGAGAGAGAGAGAGAGAGAGAGAGAGAGAGAGAGAGAGAGAGAGAGAGAGAGAGAGAGAGAGAGAGAGAGAGAGAGAGAGAGAGAGAGAGAGAGAGAGAGAGAGAGAGAGAGGGAATAAATTGTCAGACCGATAAACGAAAACAAAGTGGGTGAGAAAGGAGGAAGTATATATTGATACATATTGATAGGGCAAAGATAGAGCTAGATTGGTAGGTAGAAAGATCGACAAATATATAGACAGAGAGAGAAGAGAACGAGGGAGAGAGAACGAGAACGATAATGAGAGAACCGCTATTTCCAGTCCAGAGCCTTAACTCCGCCCTACCTCACGTCACCGATAAACATCAATACAACTTTTTCCTCTGTCTCGAAAGCCCGATATTAACCCGATAATGAAGGCGACCCGAGCACCTTCTCTCGATATTATAAACGAAGAAGACCGGGGTGGGCCAGGTCAGGGCTGGTGGGCAAAAATGTATTCTGAGAGAGAGAGAGAGAGAGAGAGAGAGAGAGAGAGAGAGAGAGAGAGAGAGAGAGAGAGAGAGAGAGAGAGAGAATGGGGAAGGACGGAGGGGGGACTGCAAGAAAATCAGAGCAGGAAACGCTAATAATCCTTGGGTATTATTATGACAACAAAATAGCCTCCTTTCTAAGCTAAGGCGCCAAGTGAGGTGAATGATTTCCTACTGCATTTGCGGGGAGATTATTGCTGTTTTCCGCAGTATGATTTATTTCTCCCTTCCCCCCTCCCGTCTGATCTACATGAAGTTGTTTGACACTGGAGATAATAGGATGATAAAATAAATCAGAAGTAGTTTATTCTTTTTGTACTATGTGTCCCCCACCCCCTTTCTTTTTAACTGCTGGCGACTGTTTAGGAGAATTATTTGATACTGAAGGACTTAGAAACAAGCTCCTTCACCCTCAGTGTTGCAAATGGTCTCCCAAATCAAAAGGACTTCGGTCGACGGTAGCAAATACAAAATGTGAAACTAGGTCATGGCAGGGCAAAGGGTTTATCATGGTTGACTGTATTGTGAGCAGACTCCTTCACCCCCACTCCCGCCCCACACCTTCATAAAGCATTCCACTATCGTTATTACCGTGAGCCTTATCATTGTCATTCTAATAGGATCTCTCGCACTCTTTCCTTTGCAGTTGGTTTTCTATCTATATCTATCTATATACCTAGGCTGCTTCCCCCAAGGAAAGGGAGGTAGCCGAGACAGGACGACACACTCCCGATCCATTCTGTGCATCGGACACACATTAACGTTAAGTATAATTCCAATGTAGTTGGTTTGGCATACAGTATTTCCCCTCCCTGTTCTCTCGTATATTGTATAAGTAGGGTATGCCATCGTTATTGTCATCAGCGTCATTGCCTTCATCGTCGTGGTGTCATTATTCAGTTAAATACATAAGGTGGGAGTAATTCAAAATAAATGAACAGGCAGGCACAAAAGTAGCAGGACCATCAGAAGGCACAGTGAAATGGGCCATACATCCATTCACTTACCATTCAAGTCTTGTTCTGTTTCATCTTACAGGTTTAACTACCCCCATATACATCTATCCATCTGCCTATTGCCAGACGCCTCAATCCCGTTTGGGGTGGCCACAAACAAATCGCCTCCACGTCGCCCTGTCCCCCTGGATAGGGATTATTACGTTGACTGTCAAGTTAAGAAGGAGGTTCACCCCTTGTAATGTACACCTCCATCTATGTTTCATCCATCGATAATGATCGCTTGTTCATTTTTTGCTTTTATCAACGTCTAGACATCTCTTCCTCAACGTTCAGTCGTACTCGATTCATATATTCACCTATCATGTCAATCCTCCTTCACCATCAAGAAATATAAATGATATGCAAGATACTGAGGTCTAATATACAATAATTAAAAAAGTACCAATAAGACTCCCAGTACAAAGAAAATTTTATCCAGTGATTTCGGGTAAAACTCAACACCTGGGGCGAAGTTTGAAGGTAATCGGAGTATCAATGTTGCTCTTATTATCCGAGATTACTTTTTTCCCTTGACCTTCCCGACGCATTCTGTGCATCGGACACACATTAACGTTAAGTATAATTCCAGTGTAATTATGCTTATCACCAGCACATCTTGCCGTGATAAGAGAATATGGTATTAGGTAAGCAGGGATGTAAGGACAGGGACAAAAATTCATGTGATATTTTGCATCATCTCCCTCTCACTTTTCTCCGTAAGGCAGATATTCCTAGACTGAGAAAGAATTTGAAAGTTTCCCTATTCATGGGGGATCCTCCCCAATATGATGTGATAAGGTAGGAAGTGACGGGTATGCCTCATTTGTCAAGTAGAGGTAGGGGAATAGTAACTTCTGTCTCCAGCTGTACGTGGACCATTACCTGCCGCGGCGGGGAGATGGGCCCGGCAGGTGACCATTACGGTTTTTGCAGCCGTGACAGCCGGTGATTATGTGGTTACCGGCAACACCACACAGCCTGCAGGGGCACCACCACTCACCCACACCCTGATATTGACACTCACTGTACCATACCTCACCCAGGGAATAATACCTTCGGATATTCTGTTCATCATTATCATTGTCTTCATCATCGTGTTTGTTATTATCATTAGCATCAGTCGTCATCGTTATCGTCAGCATCACCATCAGTCATCATCATCATCATCATCATCATCACTGTACTCAACTATACTCATGCTGACGCTTGTTACCATACCTCACTTTGGGAAAAAATAAGTCTGCAGTTTATAATCATCACTATCATCATCATCATCATCATCATATCATCATCGCATTCATGACGCAACTATTCTCAAAAACACCGCCGTATAACATATTGCATAAAGAACAAAGCAAGAAACTAAGACGCTGAGTTCCCATATACCCTGCATTTCGCGACGCAGGCAACAATGAAGAAGGCAACGACTTTCAAATGATCCTTAGCCCCATCGGTAATATAAAGTCTTCATTTTCGTTCTCGCGGTGGCCAGACGATTTTTTCTTTTTTTCCCTCTTCTTTCTCTCTCCTTTTTTTTTTTTTTTTTTTCTTTTCAACGTAGGAGGTTGCTTGGTAGTGGATGTGTTAGCTGGCTGTAATGTATGTTGTTTCGATATTGCATAAATTGCAGTTACTTGCACGATTTCTTAGACCACAACTGGTAGTCTTTATCGCTAATTCTCTGGTCTTCCATGTTCTCTCTCTCTCTCTCTCTCTCTCTCTCTCTCTCTCTCTCTCTCTCTCTCTCTCACACACACACACACACACACACACACACACACACACACACCTCCAATACAGCGCCGGAAGCAGGTATTTTTGCTTGTCGAGTTGCGGGTGGGTATGGGGGCAATAGAGGAAGGCAGGTAAATAACTGTGGAGCAATTACGGAAGCGGTGGGAGAGGTTGAACATCGTAAAAGCGTGTGTTCTATGCTTCACCTCTTCTTTTATGCTCTTGTCAAGGTGGAGGTGTTTTATTATATCATTTCCGTCCGGTGATGGGTGTTATTTTTTTTCTTTATTACTGTCTGATTATTATTATTATTATTATTATTATTATTATTATTATTATTATTATTTATTATTATTATTATTATTATTATTATTATTATTATTATTATTAGTAGTAGTAGTAGTAGTAGTAGTAGTAGTAGTATCATTATTGTATTTAGCTTATGAGATTGACCTAATTGCGAATAGGTTAGTGATGGCTGTAATTCTCCCATTTCTAAAAAATCTCTTTACTGCCGAATGGACACGACTGCAGATATTAGGAATGAAAGAATAAAAAAGTTAATAAATAAGCAAATAAATTAATAAATACAGCCTCTTTTTAAAAGGGTTTGGCTGTATCTAAACCCCAAGTAATAAAACATCTCTCGAAAGCTGAGCAGAATCGACCATTCGCATAGGTGGGAAAAATTTAATTGAAATCTTCATCTATCTATCTCGTCGGGCTGAAGGGGGTTACTACTTCCATTCAATAAAGTCCGTTGTAGTTTTATTCTTATTGACGCCAGACGATTTTCATAAAGCTTAGGAGGGACTCTCGTAGTGAACGGGCTATGGACAGTAAAATGGCGTCTGTATGTTATTGTGTGTGTGTGTGTGTGTGTGTGTGTGTGTGTGTGTGTGAGGAGAGATTTTTGCTCGTACAGGAGTTAAGACATGTTTTGGTTAAAATATTGTCCTGTAAGATTCAGTTTGTTTTCAGTTAGTTTCGTGTTCATTATACACTACACTGGTTGACTCTATCGATTGTAGGCTACAGTCAAAATGCAGTTATGTTACTTTATTATAAATTGTTTAGCCTGGCACATAATCAAGTTTAATTATATTCATCTGTTGTTTACTTATTGTGAATTATGCTGACAGACACAATCAGTAGTTTGTTTCAATTGATCTGCTGTATCTCATTGTATATATTATGATTTCGGTGACTTGTGCTTTGGCGAATGATGGTGGTAGTGGTAGTGGTGGGGGGATGAGAGTGATGGTGTTTATGATGATGAGGATGGTGGTGGTGGTTAGGGTGTTGATAATAATGATGATGATGTTTGAAGATGATTTTGCTGATGTTTATTATTATTATTATTATTATTATTATTATTATTATTATTATTACTAGTATTCTCTTAAGATTTTTTTTTCCCCAGGCAAGTGGTCGTTTGGGCTTGAATCCTGCGTAATATCACCATTGGATGACCCTTAAGTGCCATTTAAGGTAAGACCCGCTGTATAATTTCCCTTCATGTATATATCGCATGTACGATGGTATATTGGTCTAGGGCGCCAGTCAGGGGGAAAGGGAATCAGTTGTCACGCGCATTGATTCGAATCCTCAAATGGCGACTGGAAGGTGTTCGAAGATTTAATAACATCACGTACTTAGCTTGGTGTTCCTCCATGAAAATAATCGACTTCGACAGCCTAGCCCCGGACCCCTACACTTCACACGGGGCAAAATGGAGCGTAAAGCCGGTATTAAAATTCCTGTCTTTCCTCCCGCTCTGCTTTCTCCACCGACTCTGAAAATACATGTGGTGAATCCGCAGCCACGACATTGCCGACTTCCTTTGGCCTCAGGTCAATCATAAGCGTCGTTTGCTGCAGGCCCACCACGCTGGTTTTCAAAGTCCACGGAGAGAGAGGCAGGAGAGGTGACAGAACTTTTGATGCCGATTGTACTGCTATTGTTACCCGTCAGTCTGTCACACACGAATGATGTAAAAGCGAAGGAGAGTGTGTAAGTGTAAGTTTCATTAAGAACTGGGAGAGGGAGATCTGTTTATTTATTTATCTTTACTCTTGTTCCGTTCCAAAGAAGGTTATCAACTTTAGTAAGACTTCTTGAGGGAAAAAAAAAAAAAAACGTTAAGGGTAGATGACCTGTTTGCGTTCCTGGTGGCACGATCACAAGCTCGCCATTAACCCTTTAAGGATTCGTATATTTGCACCTTAAATAAAATAATTACCACGATTGGCGCCTACAGACCACTACACCACTACAGAGGAACCTGGGATAAGATAATGTTTTTGCACCAGAATTGTCTTAACATTTTTTCAAGTAGGTTGAAATAAAATGCATACGGAGAATAAATGCATCTGGAAATACAGATCAATAACATGTTGATTTATACGGTCTCTAAAACACACACACACACACACACACACACACACACACACACACACACACACACACAGTATCATCACTTTCACATGCATTACTACTCTCCCTATAAAAACCCTTTGTTGATTCGTACTTGGCCAACATGAGAAAGAACTATTCTACTGCCATCACTCTCTCAGAGGAAATCTGATCATGCGGTGAACTGCGTAGGGACTGATACAGATACAAAATTAACTTTTGATTTTGATAGCGAGTGGTACCGAACCTAGCGACACGTTGGGGTATTCTAGAGATTTTATTAGTATTCCAGAGATATCCTTGAGGTCTGATTAGTATTATAGGAATATTCTTGGGGTTTTAAAGTAATATTTAGCGATATTTAATAGTTTTCTTTTTCAGTACTTCAGAGGTATTTTCCGAGATTTTATACCCATTTTCCAGTGATCATTTGAGTTTGCTGTACTGAACGACCTTCCTTGAAGTTACCAACATTTTCCTGCAATATTAAGAGCATTTTCCTTCAGTTTTACGAACGTTTTCTCACAGTTTCACTAACATCTTCCTGCAATTATACGTGCATTTTCCTGCTGTTTTACAAGCATTTTCCTGCAGTTTTACAAATATATTCTTGCAATATCACGAACAATTTCCTGCAACAATAATGTACTGATACCCACAAAACAAGGAGTCATATTTTAAAATTAGCTCATGAAGTAAGCACACCGCCTCCCGCCTGCACTCAGCCAGTCAGTGATAATCGCCTAATGCTAATGAATTATGCATTTGTAGGTGTGAATTCAGGCTCCCACAAACCCGATCAGAAAGGCCCCGGTCCGCCTCATTATAACTGCGGTTATCAGGGGAATCATCGGATTATCGCCAGCAAATTAAATTTCTGATAAACATAATTTTAAAGGTGTCACTTCCATTATATCATACATACTTGAGATTGTTACCAAAGGCTTTCTTCTCATGGACTTGAGATTTCCCAACACCTGCTCCTTAGCGATTTATTTCACACATACTCCATCTTATTATATATATATATATATATATATATATATATATATATATATATATATATAGATATATATATAGATATATATATATATATATATATAGATAGATAGATAGATAGATAGATAGATAGATATATCTATCTATCTATCTCTCTCTCTATCTATCTGTCTATCTATCTAGATATAGATATAGCTATAGATATATATATATATATATATATATATATATATATATATATATATATATTACTTTTTTCCTTTATTGACGAGTTGACGGTAATAGATTATATTAACTAGCCATACATAAAAGTAAAGTAACAGAGAAGAGTTCTAATGAGTGTCCTGAACCCACAAAATAAATAAATAAATAAATAAAAGTCTCGGAAATTATGCTGAGCTTCAAGCTGATTCGGAATAATTTCAGCTGATATTCACGAAGCAAATTTTCTTGTGAAGTGTATTTTTGCAGGTAAAACAAGGGACATGATTTTTTTTTTCTTTGTGTTATAAAATTTCTTCCTCCAAAATCCGATCTTAGTTGTTGTCTTACTTACTACAGGGAATGAATGGTGCGTATGTTTGTCATTTAATATCCTCGTTTGGGGGATATTAGCCTTTTCAGACCGACGCCATACTTTTGATTTATTCTTGTTACCTTCAGACGATTTTTTTCGTCTTTGGGAAACACCTTTTAGTGAAGGATTAAATGAATGATGTTTTAAGCCACTCCAGGTCGAAAAAAAACTATAAAAAAAAAAATAATAATAATAATGATAACAATAATAATAATAATAATGATAATAATAATCATATATGAAGTAAAAAGGATACAGTGACTGACAATTTAAAGAAGCGAGATAAGTTCCTTGTTACGTGGAGTTTGTCATGTAAGGAATACGAGTTGGCTCCATCTGCTGCTCCGTCCATAAGTTCATTGATTCTTTTATATACCTGGGGATGAGGTCAAATTAAAATCGAAAAAAAATATTGTTTACATAAATGACTAGAAAATTGTTTCGGCATTTTTCATTGACAAGAGTAACAAACATATTCTTACACTTAGCCTATCAGTTTTGTACACACGTTACTTAAAGGAAATAGAGTACAAACGCAAAAAAAGCGCTACTTAAGTTCCACGCCTTAAGCAGTCAGGATTATCTTACCAATAAATTCAGTTTTAAAGATCATTTATAACTTATGCTGGGAGGTAAACAAGACAAGATTCCAAGCCACTTGTTTGATTGTTGAGGAGCTTAGCAAGATTTCATTAGGTCTAGAGACGGTGTGAATGAACTTTTGACGGCGACTGTACATTCGTTAGGAGAATTATTGGTGGTGAGGAGCTTAGTCATTTATCGCTGCTGGGGGCACGGTTGTGTGGGGCAGGGAGGGTGTGTGTGTGTGGGTGTGTGTGTGTGTGTGTGTGAGAGAGAGAGAGAGAGAGAGAGAGAGAGAGAGAGGGATGGTAAACTGCGGTAAGGTGAAAGAATGTTGGCGGCAGGAAAAGAGTTACGGGAGAACAGGCTTGGCATTAGGTACAGTAGGGTTCTTGCGTAGGCAGGCACGAGAATTATGAGGCTGAGAATAAAGGTTAATACACAGGGACTAAGAAAAAGCGAGGGTGCACTCTCCTCACTCTAGGGGGATTTCTTGCACTTCTTCCTTATCAGTTTATATCTGTATGTGGCTCGGTAATAATCTCTTGTATGATAATTATTACAGTCAATATCGAAAATAAAATGGCTAATGACCGCAAGAGAATAAGATATAATGCCTAAAACTAAAGCGCTACCCGGCGTTCCTCGAGTTAGGCAGTGTTAAAATCTCATACTCTATAAATATTTTCATGGGTAGACGATCGACCAACATGATATGTCTCTGCCCATCCAATCTCACCACCATGTCATCACCAGTGCATACAACCACTAAAATATGACAGCCACTGATACGCACATTTATCTTGGGAACTTTGGATATTTTCTTGAGAGGTCGGAGTCTTGGCTGCTCCATCTGCCTCAACGCTTAGGTCCTGTGATGCCTGTGGTTTGTTTGGGTTTCTGTCTACATTTTTGCTGAGTAATATTTCTTCATCTTGACAAGTATGGATATTAATATAGGGGGTTGAAGATGAGGCTGCCCCCCAAAATAAACTCTCGAATTGCAGTTCCCATGGTGCTTACAAATTAACTAATCCTGAACGTACAGTACACATCATATAAAATTCCATTCCTCTTTTCTGAATACTGTGGATATTTTCTTGTCAAAGAGAGACTGAGGTCGGAGGCATGCCTCACCCCTCGAACGTCCAAGCGTGGTTCCTGTGGATTAGGCTAATTAAGTTCGCCTTTGTATGCAAAATTTCACCTTTTCATCTTGAATACCAGGTCGGGGCCTGGAGCTGCGTCCTGTCCTCCAAACCCTGCACGTTGTCTGCATAGCGCCAGTGATTTTTGTCTGGGTCGTGTGTATATCCCTGCAAATATACGGTATTGAAGAATGTAGATGAAAAACTGTGGCTGTACACAAGCAGAAAACGGACGGGCACTCTGAATTATTATATGGATAACCATTACGGGAGAGACGCTAGAATGTCCTCCAAACTGATGAGAATTCGAGCCTCTGACGGGAATAGCATACCAGTATGATGTGGCTGCTGGAAATAAGGAAGACAAGAACAGAGAAGTTAATGACTATTGATTAGACTGGCTTGGAATTCTAAACCAAAAAGGAGGAGGAGGGTGTAGATGGTTTCAGTTGGTATGAGTAAGAAGGAGCGTAACTGTGGGAACTGGCTATTGAAAATATGGGCAGTGAAAGTAAGGAAGTGAGTGGTTAGGTATGTGTTTGAATGATTTAGCAAGTCGTTAAAGTGTCTTACATTGTCCTAGCATAGTGATGGCAACATTGCTGTTAGAATTCTAGGTTTGGTTTAAATGGTAGAGACCGAAAACAAAAAAATGAAACTAGTGGAATGAAATGCCAACGGTCTATATGTAGAGTCGGATGGTTTGACATTGTAAGAAAGGACACTGTAAGGGAGAGAGATATGGAAGGAAACGTAGTATATTAGGAAGTACAGATAAGGGTGAGTTGAAATGGTAAGGGCTGTGTGGGAGTGAGTGACGAGAGATTGATTTACCCATTAGTGTTCGTGGTCCTGTGCTTGGGATTTTGCTGGAAAGATAATTAGCGTACCGCCCTTCTCTTACTTGCTATATTCGGAGTAGTGAAACTCATAGGTCTGTATCGGGGTTTCTCACTTCCTCAACGTTTGAAAATGCCTAATTCCGTCTTTTTTAGGACATGAACACCAATGAGTTAAGAAGGTACACAGTTCAGAAATGGAGGGAGGAAGAGGAAGGTGGAGGCACAAAAGAGAGTGAAAGAGGTTTTGAATCATAGAGGACTGACCATCTATGAAGGTGAGAGGCGTCTGTGGAATAGAGAAAATTAGGAGAAAGTGTTTTTATTTGGGGGTGATTGTTTGCTGTTAATGATTTTTTATCCGGTAGCGAATTAAACTTTAAATTTGCGGAGCCTATTCGTGGGTGGTTAAAGCTACTTTATGTAGACCATTACAAGCGACAGCTGAGTGACTGAACCGTGAACGAGGTTGTTTTCTGTTTCCAGGCGCAATCCCACTGGAGCGGGTAACAGCGAGGATTTATAAAGAAAAATGTCCAAGCAGTGCACTAGTCGGTGAAATTACGTACAAATTGTCTCATCGTTTCTTAGCATGTTCTAGTGGTGCTGGAATTGGACTTCTTCATGCGGTGGCACCGATATCGCTGGGCAGCTGTGTTGCCAAGTTATGGAAACATTCCTCAACACGCGCTCTATCCCTCGAAAGGGGGATGGTGGACTGCCAGAGAAAGGCAACTTCAACCCGCAGTCCACCAGGTTTACGTTTCAGATGAATTAGGTCTACAGCTACCTACTACTAAGTTTCTGGGCACTCAGGCATACTCCTAGCCAGTTTAGATGTGTCCAGATAAGTTTCAGTGTGTTTTAGGTGTCCAGATATTTGTGTGTTTTGATGTCCTAGCAGGTCCTGATCTACTCTCTGAGTGTGTGTGTGTGTGTGTGTGTGTGTGTGTGTGTGTGTGTGTGTGTGTGTGTGTGTGTGTGTGTGTGTGTGTGTGTGTGTGTGTTTTGACGTCTTACCACGCCCTAATCTGCCCTCCGAGTATAGCGTTCCCATGCAGGAGGGTCCATGTCACCTGCCGTACCAATTAACGATTACACATGTCCCTCCTAAGCAGCAGGCGATATACAGGTGCAGTTAGGGTGAAGGAGACGGGCTTTTTCGGTCCGCCCTGGGTGACCTGTATAAGTGGTGGGTGTGGTGCTGTGGGGGGTGAAGGGGGGGTAGGGGAGAGGGTGAGAGAAGGAGTAATGAAAGATGGATAAAGAAAGAGGAAACGGATAAAAGAAGATGGGATGGGTGCAGGAAGAAGGGAGGGGAAGAGCTGACAGGAAGAGAACTGGAAAGAGATGAAAAATGAAAAGAGGGAAAAATGTGTGTGTGTGTGTGTGTGTGTGTGTGTGTGTGTGTGTGTGTGTGTGTGTGTACAAATATATAAATAGACAGATACGTTGAATATATATATATATATATATATATATATATATATATATATATATATATATATATATATATATATATATATATATATATATATATGTATATATATATATATATATATATATATATATATATATGTATATATATATATATATATATATATATATATATATATATATATATATATATATATATATATATATATATATATATATATATATATATATATATATATATATATATATTTATATATATATATATATATATATATATATATATATATATATATATATATATATATATATATATATATATATATATATATATATATATATATATATATATATATATATATATATATATATATATATATATATATATATATATATATATGTATATATATATATATATATATATATATATATATATATATATATATATATATATATATATATATATATATATATATATATATATATATACAAAGGGGGGGGGAAGAGAAGAGAGCAAGAAAGAAGACAGAGAGAGAGTGAGAGAAAAGAGAGAAACTGAGAAAGAGAGAGAAGGCGGGGCGAGGTCAGCAACACACAACCACATAATGCAAGCGTACAAAGGAGATTTGTGGTAGGTCGTGGCGACCATTATCCACTCACTTGATGTAGTGCTGCCTACTTCTTCCTTAGCCTGTATCATTCTTTTTCTGTGCCTACCCTCCTCTCTTCCTATTTCTCCCATCTTTCCTGTCACTTCTTATTGCTCTTCTTTCCTTTACAGGTGGCTTTACATTGAGTGACAAGCCAAATGGTTTCCTGTAAGCCAAGAAACCATTTACAACGCTGGGTGGTAACCATATAACCAAACCATACGTGTTCCCTACGTGTCAACAAGTGGGTTGGTGGAGGGTTAGTGCCCCTCCCCGTAAAACAACTAACTCAAAGTCAAATGGCCACCCCTTATGGGAGTATGGCGTCTGGCAATAGATAGATAGATAGACAAAGGAGATTCAGGAGGTCAAAACACATTAAGGAGCAAGAAAGAAACGAGACGAAGGAACAGGCTGAGAAAGGAAAGGAGGGTGGAAGTATGCTTATTTGGCACTTAGATCCACTTTCAAGGCACTTGTTTATATATAAGGCGCCTATAACTACTTAAAGCCATCTAAGTTCACCTAAATTACTCCACTAACACTTCCAAGTTACGTTACAGATCTACAACTTAGCATAACAGCCATCTTTGACTACAGAACGACACTTCTTGCTTCTTTTAAAGGCGCCCAACACCACTGGACTACTAAAACATGGAAGAAATTGACTGTGGTGTGAAGTTTGCAAAAATTTATGTGTACTGTATATATACTGTATAACTGTATGTAATATATATATATATGGATAGGTATATATATATACCTATATATATATACCTATATAGATAGGTATATTATATATACCTATATATATATATATATATATATATATATATATATATATATATATATATATATATATATATATATATATATATTCATATAATATATATATATATATATATATATATATATATATATATATATATATATATATATAGCATAAAATAAAATATATATATATATATATATATATATATATATATATATATATATATATATATTTCCAGACGCCTCAATCCCGTTTGGGGTGGCCACAAACAAATCGCCTCCAAGTCGCCCTGTCCCCCGCCATTTCACTGCCCTGCTCCCAACTCACACCCCCC
Organism: Coenobita brevimanus; assembly: GCF_032717465.1. NCBI lineage: Eukaryota > Metazoa > Arthropoda > Malacostraca > Decapoda > Coenobitidae > Coenobita > Coenobita brevimanus. The sequence continues at coordinate 36,927,191 of NC_136977.1, forward strand.
TCTCTCATATACCTCTCCACCCCATCCCTCCATCTCATCCTCGGTCTCCCCCTCCCTCTTCCACCCTCCACCTTACTCATATACACTCTCTTCGTCAGTCTTTCACCCTCCATCCTCTCCACATGGCCAAACCACCTCAGTGTGTTCCTCACAACGCTTCCTATCACATCCACATCCACACCACAACGCTCCTTTATATCCTCATTCGTCAGCCTGTCTCTCCATGTGACTCCACAGGCTCCTCTTAAATAACTCATTTCCACTGCTCTCACTCTTGACTTGTGTCCTTCCAACAATGTCCAAGCTTCACTTCCGTATGTTAGAGTTGGTATCACAATACTGTCATGTAGTAACTTTTTTACTTCCATGCTCACTTCCCTGTTTCTTATCACTGCTTTCAAGGAACCAGCAACCTTTCTTCCCTGCTGTACCCTTTCAAGCACTTCACCCTCCAAACCTCCATTCTTACTCATCACACTACCCAAATACTTAAACGTACTCACATTTTCCAATTCCTCACCATCCAACCTCGCTGTACATTCACTGACTTCACCTCTCTCAAAGACCATCACTTTACTCTTCCCTACATTCACCTTTAGGTTCCGTTTCTTACACACTCTCCCAAACTCATCCACCAAGCCTTGCAGCTCCCCTTCGTCTTCACTCAACAACACAGTGTCATCTGCAAACAACAGTACAGGGAGTTTCCAAACACTATCCTCTCTCACCAGGGCCACTCCAACATCCACTACCCTACCTTGTACCTCTTTTATTACCCCATCCATGTACAGATTGAACAACCATGGAGACATGACACATCCCTGTTTCAAACCCAACTTTCAAAGAGAAAAATTCACTTAGTTCACCATCCACACGCACTGCAGCCTTCGCACCATCGTACATACTCTTCACAGCATTCAACAACTTCCCATCTACTCCATATATTCTTAACACTTTCCACAATCCTTGTCTATCCACCCTGTCATATGCTTTCTCCAAATCCATGAAAGCCGCATACAACTTCTTTCCCTTCTCTAGAAACTTTTCCACTAAAGATCTAAGAATGAATATCTGATCTACACAACCTCTTCCCTTCCTAAAGCCTCCTGTTCTTCTCCAACTAATTTCTCTGTTCTTTCTCTAACTCTGTCTATAAGTATCCTACCATACACTTTTCCTATTATACTAAGAAGACAAATGCCCCTATGATTACCACACACTTCTTTTTCCCCTTTTCCTTTGTACAAGGGAATAATTATACCTGACTTCCAATCCTCCGGGACTCTACCTTCCTCCCAGGCCAATCTGCACACCTTCCACATCCATTCTACTACTATCTCTCCCCCATGCTTCAGCATTTCACCACACACTCCATCAATTCCTGGGGCTTTCCCCGATTTAACTTTCTTCATTGCTTCCACAACTTCTATCCTACTGATTTCTTCCTGTCTTCTCACCTCCCTAGTTCTCCCAGCCATTCCCCAGCCACTTATACTCGCATTACTTCCATCCTCTACGTTCAACAATTCCTTAAAGTGTTCTCTCCATCTGCTCACTTTTTCTCCCTTCTCCACTAGTAATCTACCATTTTTATCTTTCACTCCCCTGCTAACTTCACTTCCACCCTGTCTTACTCTTTTCACTTCTCTCCAGAACATTTTCTTACAGTCCCTCCACTTTACACTCAAATTCCTTCCAAATTCCTCATCCACTCTCTTCTTACTCTCTCTTACTAATCTTTTCACCTCTCTCTTCCTTTCCACATATAACTCTCTCTTCCGCCTCTCAACTTCTTCCATGCCCCTATTTCTCATCCATTCATTGTATGCTTTCTTCTTTTGTGTCACTGCCTGTTTCACCTCTTCAGTCCACCACTCTGTTCCTTGCACCCCCCTCCGTCTTCTCTTCCTTCCACACACCACATCACATGCTGCACATATTTCTTCTGTAAATATCTTACACACACCTTCCACGTCTCCCATCTGCTCCAATTCATATTTGCCCAATCGTTCCTCCACTTCTCTCTTATACTCTGCCTTTTTCTCATCCTCTTCTAACCTTTCCACTCTCCTTGCAACTACTCCTTCCTCTCGTCTTTCCCTTCTTCTATTCCTCTATCTTACTTGCATCCTAATTCTGGCCACGACCAAGTAGTGGTCAGAAAGTCCACTCCCCCAACCTCTATACACTCTTGCATCCTTTACACATCTTCGCATCCTTTCATCCACACACACATAATCAATCATTGCCTTCCTTTCATTCAGTTCACCACCCACCCTTCTCATCACTCGCCATGTATACCTGTGGATCATTTTATGCCTGAAGAGGGTATTGGCTATTACCAATCCCCTCCCAGCACAAATGTCCACTAACGCACTCCCATTCTCATATATATATATATATATATATATATATATATATATATATATATATATATATATATATATATATATATGTCTCGCTGGAAGTGGCTGGGGCACATATACAGAAAAGAAGGTTGTTTAATACAGGATGTGCCAGAGTGGATTGCTAGAGGAAGAAGAGGTAGAGGTAGGCCGAGGGAAACCTGGTTGAGGACAATGAAAAAGAAGCAGGAGAGGAGTGTTGGTGGGACCTGAAGGAGATGGCAAGAGACAAATATTGGTGGAGAGAGTTCATTGAGGCCCTGTGCATCCCGTGGGGTGCCACAGGAAATGATTGATTGATTGATATATATATATATATATATATATATATATATATATATATATATATATATATATATATATATATATATATATATATATATATATATATATATATATATATATATATATATATATATATATATATATCCACCTATCTATCTAATTCGGTTGAGGATGAGTTGTAGGAGTCTTAGAGCGTTATTATATTTATCATTGATTCTCTCCTGGTGGGGACAACTCTAGTATTCTGTTCAGTTAAGACCAGACGATTTTATTCAGCAGAGCGTGAGTACTGAGCCTAAGAGTTTTAATAGGGAAATAAAGTCTTATTATGTACCTCAAGGCATCTTCCAAAGGGCCGGGGGAGATTAGATCAAAACAGGATATCATTAAGAGGATTAACTACATTCACTGAGGTTACATTTACACTGATTACTTCAGGTCGGATGGCGTTGTGTTAGACGGTGTTAGATTGGATTAGATTAGAGGGTTTCAGATTGAATTAGATCAGGATGTGTTAGATTGTAATTAATAGGTAAGGTTACATTAGACTGGGTTAGGTTAGTTTAGGTTAGATTGTGTTAGACGGCATTGTTAGATTAAATTGTTCCCGGGTAGATTACTTTAAACACTATTTAGCAGGGTGACGTTAGATTAGTTTGTTAGATGAAATAAAACTAAGTAGGCTAGGTCGGATTATACTAGATACGAGTGCTAGGTTACATTACGCTAAATCAAAGTCCTCTAGGTTAACGTATGCTAGGTTAAGCTATGGTAATGTTGAGGTCAGGCTAGATCAGATTAGACTAGCACAGATCTAGCGGGATTACCAACGCAGGTCAGATCAGATTAGGCATGTTAGGCTGGGGGGGGGGGATTACCTAGTCTAAGAGTCGTTTTCTCGGTTAAGGAAGCTCCCTATAGTAGCCGCAGCGAGAAATGAACGCTGTGGTGGGGCAGCCAGGATGACCGGGGATTCCCCCACTGTAGCCATATCCACATGTCACCGACCATAGAGGTAGGATGTCACCGACCATCGGCCACCGCTGCAGCCCCGCTCCATGATCCTTACCCTGTGTCTCTGGCTTTCTCTTTCTCTCTCGGTTTCTATATAAACTGCTGTATTTCCGAAACTAATTATGAAATTATTATGACTTTTGTTCCACACCACCACTGAGGTAAAAATCAAGGAGAGTTTTCTGTATAAAGGTTTCCCCCCCCTTGTCTGAGGGCAGGTCAGTTCTGGCGAGTGTATAATTATAGGTCAGGCGGAGGTATCGGCAAGGCCGCACTCCCCCGCTCATATGCCACATTTAGGAGGGGGGGGAAACCTTTATACAGAAAACTCTCCTTGATTTTTACCTCAAAGGTGGTGTGGAACAAAAGTCATAATAATTTCATAATTAGTTTCGGAAATACACCAGTTTATATAGAAATCGAGAGAGAAAGAGAAAGCCAGAGACACAGGGTAAGGATCATGGAGCGGGGCTGCAGCGGTGGCCGATGGTCGGTGACACGTGGATATGGCTACAGTGGGGGAATCCCCGGTCATCCCGGCTGCCCCACCACAGCGTTCATTTCTCGCTGCGGCTACTATAGCACCTCTTCCCTAGCGATTTATTTTTGCATATATCTCGTTATGTATTCCTTGTGTGCTATTTTTACCTTCTATTTTGGCGTTAAAAAGGCATTAGCAACAAACAAGAGAGCGGCAAAGTGTAGTATGCATAATAAATCACTAAGGAAAACGTGTTAGGGAGTTTCCTTAACCGTCGAGAATACCGGCCTGAGTCTCGTGGGGTTAGGAGGCTCCCGAGACCCCCCTCACCACTTGATTTTTCTGCATATGATTTTTTAACTCTTTCACGATAGGAGTAACTCTACACTTCTATTTCGATAAAAGCCAATTTTCACAGTTTAGAATGTGTCCAAGAAGCCTAAAATTCTTAACCCCTTCAACCCATGGATGTTATTTTTATTTATTTATTTTCCAGACGATTTCACTCAGCTTGATAAATCTTTTCGACGTGGAAGGGTTAGATGTAATGTAACCTTCATCAACTCCCCTGATTTTTTCGTATTCTGAATAAAATCGTCAGGAGAATATATTACAGAAGACGTCACTGGAGTATATAGCTTAGAATTTTATAACACACACGATAAAATTAAGGTGTTCAAAGCAAACATAAATCATTAAATAAGAGGTGTTAAGGAGCTTCTTCATCCCAGGAGGATACGTACATACCTGAGGTCAGTAGCCGAGGAGAGGTAGACTGAGAAATACTTGAAGGTGTAAGGCGATGGAGTGTGTATGAAGGTGGTTGTGTGGAGTGGAAGCAAGAGGAAGAGAAGGAGGAGGAGGAGGGATCGCTCCTGAGTATGGACATATATGTCTGGAGGTACTTTTGTTGGGGTTACCTCCTACTGGATGCGGCGTCAGACAATAGATAGATGGATAGAGAGACTGACAGAGCGAAAGTTTATGAGGGTGGTTGTGCTCAGTGGGAGGAGGAGGAAGGGGAGGAGGGGGGAGGGAAGGTTCGTTGATGAGCATGGACAAAAAGGCCTGAAGGTTCTTGGGCTGATATCTCTTCTTACAGGATGCGGTGCCAGAAAATAGATAAATAATAGATAGATGGGCTTATGTTTTTAAATTCCATATGTGTAGTAGCTGGTTTTGCTCAGACAGGAGAATTACATAGAGATGAATTGACTACACAGACATAGCTCTTTCAACGAGATGGTCAGCCCTCTCAATGAACAGAAATTTTACCGTATTCTCAAATCAGACGAAAGTATAACACAGCAAAAGGCTCTCCCTCACCCTCCAGACCTTCCAGCATGAACAGTATAAGAAATTCATTAAAAAAAAAATAATAAAGCTTTGACAGTGCCTGAGAGAAATTTTATAGAAACGGCAGAAAGCGATAAGAATGAAATTGCTGGTTCACGCACTCTTGAAATGTAGTTAGATGTACGTGAATGAAGATTTACTTTCATCCCTCGTGTTTATTATTTCTATACTCTATTTGGTACTAAATTTAAAAGATTTATGTATTGTCCTCAGCTTAACTTAAGTTTCCACCACATCAGTGAGTTGGATTGAGTCCATTACTAGTTAAAGAAATGCACAAAATGAGAACTGCTATCAAAGAAGTGAACAGTGAAAACCATGAATGTTCACATTTTCCCGTTAGTCAAATCTTCGGCATTCAGTGGTGTATTAAGAGGTAATTCAGATGTATGTATGTATGAATGAATGACTGTATGTATGAGTATTATGATTGTTTTATTGAGAATTTAGTAGTGTACTAGTACTTGCCCGCAGAAATTTACGGGTCTAACTAATAGCCATTCCATCACAAAAGGTTTGCAAATACCATTATCTTTGTTTCCATACGTTATTGAGCCCACAATGACCAGCTATGACCAAAAATTCGGAAAAATTTATTTTCGCATGTTTTCGCGTGTCGCGATTTCCGACAGTGTCGCACCGTCGCGTAGCGCGCGATCTCCAGAATTTTTGTTTGATATTGTTCTGACACTACCTGGATTAACCCCGACCTAATGCAAAAACAGTTAAGTCGATATATATTACCGTTCTCGAGAAAGAAACGAACAAAAGCATAGACAGACACATACACAGCTTGACTTTATCATTTGATCATTTAAGTTTCGAGCCCAATGAATTTAAATGATCGGATTAAATTGGGTGGAAATCAGTGTGCAAGCAATGTTTTATTTTCTTTCTTTCTTTTACGCCAGATGAGTAGATAAGGTGCTTAATTAGTGCTTCATATAAGGTTTTCAGAGTATAGTGAACTTAGATTCTTGAAATGTCTCGAAATAAAAAGGAAAAAAAAAATACCGTCCAGAATCACACAAGCACTGCATAAGGAGGTGATTTTAAGAGAGAAGTAATGCAAAACTCAAGTACTTGTCATAGAAGCATTAACAGGTGACTGGAAGTGGGGACAGGAAGAGAAGTGGGGGAAGCGAGGGAGGGGGTGAGAGATGGAGGGAGGTGGGGGTAGAGAAAGAGAAGGTGAAGGAAAGGGGGAGGTCCGGCAGTGGATGTGGGGGTGGCTGAAAATAAGGGAGAGGGAGAGATGTGGGAGCAGAGGAGGGGGTGAGGGATGGAAAGGTGGATGATGATGAAGAGGGGGTGAGAGAGGAGGAGGGGAGGGGAGTTAGAAGGGGTAGGGTAGTTAAAGAGGGAGGGGCAGTTGGATAAGGGAGGGGGTAGTTAGAGGGGAGAGGTGTGATTAGTTGGGGGGAGGGTAGTTGGCGGGGGGTGGCGGGGGAGTTGGAGGGGGGGCTTGGCACCGGGATCATGCAGATCAGTCTCCCGGGTCATGAACCCCAGTTCGGTTTTTCTAGGAACTGAATTTACGTATTGGGTTTGGGAGGAGTTACTCGGTGGCGGCCTGGGGGTTGTGTGGGGGGGGGGGATATGAAGAGGAGGAGGCAGCGGGGTTCGAGTGATAGGAGGGTGGATTCCTGGTATTAAGACGGCATTATTATTATTATTATTATTATTATTATTATAATTATTATTATTATTATTATTATTATTATTATTATTTTCGATTTAGCCAGGGAACACTGCAGCATATGATTTCCTTCAAGCGGTTTTCCCTGATCCCCCCTCCCCCTCCTCATAAATGCTCCCCTGCTGATATCGTCACATCAGTCCTGTATGAAGTAGTCCTGGCACAATTCAGTATGGACAGCATGGTATTAGCACCCAGGTGGTGGCATGTGAAGGTGTTTGACTGCATATGGTGCTGTGCAGGAAAACTTCTGGGCCTCTGGGAGCAGTCTGCCTACCTTATGTTCAGTCGGATATCAGTTTGTCTATCTATCTATGTATCTGTCTGTCTGTGTCTTGATCTACTCTATAAGTACGGTATATGTATAAAATCATGGGAGAGGTTATTTCTATTCGACATGACCAATTAATGTCCAGTGCATAAATTCAGTTTGCAACGAAGTTATTCAGAGAAAGAGAAGTAGAAAGAGGAAAGGAGAGAGAGAGAGAGAGAGAGAGAGAGAGAGAGAGAGAGAGAGAGAGAGAGAGAGAGAGAGAGAGAGAGAGAGCGGAGTGAGCGAGAGAGTGGAGTGAGTGAGGGAGAGGAGTGAGTGAGAGAGAGCAGTGGGTATGATGACGAATGAACTGGTGTGGAGAGGAAGTCAGCTGGTCTGGATAGGCATTAATCCCTAGAACCTTGTTGCTGTTCTTGTCGGAGTAAGGCTGCGTCCACACTTGCTCCAGACATGTGATCGACAAGAGGAAACGATGCTCCGGGGTTCGTCCGACGTTCAGACACGGGCATTGATGCTGCTCTAACTCGGTGCTTTGTTTCTTCTCGTCAGGCACATGTTTCGGGCAAGTGTAGCCTTACTTGTTTATTTGCTTACTTTCATTTTTCCAAGTCGGTCAAAGGGCCAAACAAAAATGATTCAAGGGCCGGCTTTGGCCCGCGGGCCGCCAGTTGAATAGCACTGGTGTAAATTGTGTAGAGGGTGTAGGGGTGGGTGTAGCAGGGACGAAGGGGATGTGGGAGAGGCAAAGAGGGTTTAAAAGAGGAGGATAGGATATAAAGAGGGTTGAAACAGTGGGTATAGGAAATGTCGGGAGAGGCAGAAAGGGTGTGGGTAAGTCAGAACGTGAGAATGTAGTTTATGTGGTGTGGGTGTAGCGGGAGGAAGGAGGAGAATGTAGAGGTTAAATGTGCAGGGGAAGTGTAGGGGATGGGTGTAGAGAACATGTATCGTGAGAAGGTGTAGCAGTGTGTGTGAGGAGAGTGAATGTGTGCTGCAAGTGTAGGAGAGTGTAGAAGGAGAAGAATTGGTGAAGATGAATTGGAGTGTAGATTTTTCATTGTCGTTGTCTTTGTTGTCTTTTCTCCATCACACAAGCATTATCATTCGACTCCATTATGTTCAGGTTCATGTGCACATTTTTTTTCATCTTTCTTTCCCCCTCTCCATCGCATTCCTCCCCTTCCCTAACCTCTGCCCCCTCCTAAACCTCTGCCCCCTCCTAAACCTCTGCCCCCTCCCAAACTCTGTCCTATCCCACCTAACTTCATTTTCCACCTCTCATTTTTCTATCCTCCTTCCTTTCTTCTCTTTCAGCCTTTTTCCTCCCCCCCTTCACCATCTCCATCGTTAACCTCTACGTTCTTCCTTTTTCCCTCATCGCTCTCCCAATCATCAGGTCTTCCTTCTCCTTCTTCTTCACTTTTCCCTCCTTCTTCACCTCTTTCCTTCCTCCTTCCCTTTCCCCTCATCTTTTCCTCTCTCCCTCTCATCTCCTCTCTCCCCTCTTCCACGCAGCTTCCTAACTCGTCCCTCATTCACCTTTTCCCTCTCTCCTTCACCTTTTTCTTTCCCTTCTTCATTTATCTCCCACCTTACATCTTCCCTCCCTCCATCACCTCCTCCTCTTTCCCCTTTCTTCCGCGGCCTTTTTCCTTTTTCCTTCACCTCTTTCTCTTTCCTTACCTCGTCCTCCCCCTTCACTTCCCTCTCCCTCCCCCTCCCTCCCCTCTCATTCCCCCTCCCTCCCCTTCACCTCTGCCTCAATCCTCTCTCGCTTCCCATCGTAAATCCTTTGCTTTTTTCATCGCTTTTCATCTCAGTCTTTATACTTTTACCATCCCATTTCTCTTCTTCCTCCTCCCCCTCCCCCTCCTCCCACGTCTTTCTTCTTCCTCTCTTTTCTTTCTCTCTTCTTCCCCCTCCCCCCAAGGCTCTTCCATTCTGCTTTATCCATCGTTCCACCCATTATCAATTATATACTCCGTGCTTACCCCCCCCCTTCTCCACTCGTTTCCCATGCTTGCCAAAATTTGCTTGAAAATTTTTGCTTGTTGAAATTTCCCTATTAAACTTTACTTAATGAAACTTGCTTGTCAAATCTTGCTTGCTGAAACTTGCTTGTCTGACCTTGCTTGTCTAGTCTGGCATGTATATTGCCGTGACTGATGAATCTTTTTTGTTGAACAGTATTAGTAAAAACCTAGATGATCAGAACCAATTGTCGAACCTTTCATATTGAATTTTGCTAATTGAACTTACCTTGCTTGTCGAGCCTTACCTGTAGAACCTCCATTACAGTATTTCTCCCCCGTTTTCTTCTCTCTCTTCCGTAATTTCTCTCGTTCTTCCTTCTTTCCACTCCCTATCTCTTCCTTCCTTCATTTTCTCCATCCATTTTTTCCTAACTTTCCATTTTTCTCACGTTTGTTTATTCCCTTCCACTGCCTCTTCTGTTTCCTCTTGCTGTAGCTTATAAGGGTCCAGTTCCTCATTTCCACTTGTCATCTCTCTCTCTCTCTCTCTCTCTCTCTCTCTATCTCCCTTTCTTCCCCCCCACCAACTCGTGAGTGGACGTACATAGATCACAGTAATATGAGGGTGGGAACTGGAGAAGGGGGAGGGGGCGGTAGAAAGGGAGTGGGGGAGGGAGTAGAAACAGAGAGGGGGTGGAGGAGGAGGAGGTGGAAGGAAAAAGATGAACTGAGAGAATGGGGTTGTGGGAGGAAGCAAGAAGGGAGGAAGAGAGGCTGAAAGACTGAAAAATAACTGAGGGGAAAGTTCTGTGTGTGTGTATGTCCCCTCTTCTCCCCCCCCCCTTTTTTTTGGCCTTGTTTTCATTCTCTCAACCTTTCTATATTCACTTAGCCTCCCTTCATATTTTTCTCTCTCTCTTCTCCTGCTCCTCTCTCCCCTCTCCCTTTTCTGGACTCATCTTTTACCCTTTCTCTCTAACCCCAGCCCCACCATTCCTCCCATGAAACCCCAGATTCTCCCAACATTTATACCTCCCCATATATTCTGTGATCTCCATACCCATACCTCCCATACCCCACATACTCCTATCATGGCATTCACATCAACACCCGTAATGAAACCCATATTAATTTTGTTTTTAATGACTCCCACACCCAATCATTGCATAGCCCAAAGAACTTCATTATGACCCCCACACCTACATATAAACCCCACATTAAATGCTCTGTGACTCATGCCCATATTCCATATACCCCACACATACTTGTGACACCCACACCCACACCCACAATATAAATCCCACACTTCTTCCTCCACGACCTCCAGAGCCATACCCCACTTCCCCCACACACTCCTATCTCGATCCCCATACTCACATACCATAATTATACCCCACATTAATTCCTGTATTATTCCACGTCCACACCTGAAATACCTCACACATTCTTACAGCACTCACACCCCACATTTAAGCGCCACAATAATTCCACTGTAACCCCCATACTGATACCTCACATACCACGCACATTCCTATTATAACCCCACTCCTAGTATAACCCCAGAATATAACCTCACACCCCACCCCATCTTTAAACCTCAGACTTACCTCAATCACGACCCCACACGGTGCATTTAGAGCCTTATTACTGTAAAAGCTGAGCACAAAATTATGGTAAAGGTCAGAGTATTTAGCGATAATTACTGAAACATGTGGTGGTGATAGAACATGCATGGCTCTTGTGTTTTGTTCGTGACTCCATAATAAGGGATGCAAGCTGATCAACTCTAACAGCTACAGGTTAGAAATTAGGGGCTACTTTATACCTTTAGGATTTTGGGCTTTCTATTACAATGCTTAGTCTCCAAACCTTCCCCTCTTATAACCTCATTCCTACCCTTTTAACCCCTTCTTTACGACCTCCCCCCTCCCCCCTCCCTCCTTCTGACCCTAACGAGCCCTAATTGACCCTAGACACACCCCAGTTATGACCCCACACTTCACATTAATACCCCACTTCACCCCCGTTATAACCCCATTCCTAATCCCTACACCCCTTCATTACGACCCCACCCCTACCCCACCATATGGCCCCAGGTATACCCCAGTTTTATGACCCCACACTCGCCCCACTCAGACCCCTCACTCACCTCTAACCCCAACTCCCCCCTACCCATTTTAACCTTTCCCCCTTCCTGCTCTTGGTTTTTCCTTTCCTTCTCTCTGGCCATCTCTGACTTTCCCTCCCCCTCCCCTTTCACCATTCCATTCTTTCTCCTCATTGTTTTTGGCCATCTCCCTCCTTTCCTTTCTTTCCCTTCCCTCTAACCATGCCTTCCCCATCCGTCTTTCGGTGTTATTTTTTTTCCTTTCCTTTCCTTTCTCCCCCTTTCTCCTCATTTTCTTCCCTATCCTCTTTCCTCTCAAAGTCCGTTTCCCTTCCCCCTTCCTCCAACTCCCCGTTTACCATCCGTTCCAGTCCTTTAATTTTCTTTTCCCACTTCCCATCTTTTTCTCCCCCTTTCTTGTAGTCCACATCTTATTTCTTTCACTGCTTCTTTCCCTTTCTACCATCTCATCCTTCTCTCTCTCTCTCTCTCTCTCTCTCTCTCTCTCTCTCATTCTGTCTACATCCTTTCCATCGCCTTTCCTCCACGTTACCCAGTGTCAATATTTTCTCTTCCTTTCACAAACACATTCACTTCCTTTAACTTAACCCTTTTAGCCCGACGATGTCTGAGTAGTTTGGTCTTGTTACTATCAGACGAGCCTCATTTAGCCTGTGAAAAAAATCTTGTAATGAAGGGGATGAGCAACATAAACTTCTCTATGATTCTTTAAAGAGTTAAGTAAATTCATCTTCAGATAATTGGAATAAGGTGAATAAAAATGCCATCGTATTGGGAGTGTTATGTCTCTTGTGTATCCATTTTTTTTATTTTTTCTTCATCTTTATCCAACTCTGTCTTATTTTTATTCACGAATTTCTCTTCTTCCTCTTCCCCTCTCTTCCCGTACCCAGTCTTCCCCTTCTTTTCCTCTTCCCCCCCCCCTCCCCATCTCTTCCTCCTTTCTATTACCTTTTCTGGCCTACCCATACGTCCTCCCTGCCCTCCTCCCCTCTCCTCTTTTCTCCTAGACAAACCTACTTTAGCCTCTAACCTTCACCCTCTCATATAACACCTCTTCCCTCCTCCATTCATCTCTCCCCTTCCCCTTCCTCCCCTTTTCTTCATTCTTCCCTCTCACCCTTCCCTCACCTCTCTCTCTCTCTCTCTCTCACACACACACACACACACACACACACACACACACACACACACACACACACACACACACACACACACACACACACACACACACACACACACACACACACACACACACACACACACACACACACACACACACACACACACACACACACACACACACACACACACAAAACAACATTTCAAGTTCTCCCTTTCTTCATCCCCTTCCTCACCTCTCCTACATCTCTCCCTCATTCCCCTCGCCTCTCGTTCCCCTCCCTCCCCTCCCCTCTCCCCCTCTTCCACCCCTCCCCTCCTCCCTCCCCTGTCCCCTTCTTCCTTCCCTTCCTTCCCCTCCCTCCCCTGTCCCACTCTCCCTCCCCTCTCTACCCTCTTCCCCTGTCCCTGCCCTCTGTCCCTCTCCCTTCCCTTCCTCCTCTCTCCCCCTGTCCCCGCTTTTCTTAGACAAACCTGCTTTGGCCTATAACCTCCAGTCTCTTATAGACCACATCATCTTCTCTACCCCCACCCTTCCCCTTTTCCTTCCCCGTCCTCCTCACCCTCACGCTTCCCCTCTCAACGAGGTCTGTTCAGAAAGTACCTGACTTTAGGCTCTAAAAAGTAAATAGCTAACCTGTTGAACTATAGTAGGACTCGCGCACGTTTGCGGCTGTGGTGTGGTCCGCACCTGTGTACAGTGTTGCCACGTTTTCTATACCGTTATCTCTCTCTCTCTCTCTCTCTCTCCTGGCGGAAAATGTGAGCCACCCTGAGTACTTTTGATTCTTTTATAAGTTATTTATAATTGTGCTTTCATTTGTTAATTTGGTTTTGTTATATTTAGTGATGCCGACAATGCATTCAATGCATGCCCCTCTCCTGCCTCTCTCTCTCTCTCTCTCTCTCTCTCTCTCTCTCTCTCTCTCTGTAGGGAAGCTATCTGTCAGTGCTGCCACTCACAAGAATTATATGAATTATTTCTTTTACTTTGGATATTGGCATATTTCTTCTTTTTTCAGGCTCATTCTATTATATCCATAACTGTAATATTATTACCCACCCTAAAACTACGCTAAAAAACATTAAAAGTGACTGCTATTTCTTTTAGCAACACTGTACAATATGTATGCCATGTTTCTGTGTTACTGTATAAATATTTTATGCATAATTAGATTACTGTTGATTCATCCATCAAAATACACAAGTGTAAGTTTTATTCATCTGAATTTATCGAATTTGTGATGCCTTGTACATAAATAGCTTCCGTTTCACATCGCAAGTTGAGGAAACGTGGCACCATTGTAAACAGGTGCGAGCCACACCACAGGCGCTTACGGGCGCAAGGCCGACTATAGGACATTAACCCCCCCTCAAAGTAGGCCCCTTCTGACATGACACGCGTAGCCCAACGTTCTTTCCGATGCCTGGAACAATTTTCAAAGTCGGTTATCGGTATCTCCTGCAGGTGTTTCGTCGCATTCGTCATGATCTCTTCTCTCGGATGAACGTTGCTCGAGACATACTGGAGTGTGCAAACAATGATCCAGACTTTCTGAAGACTCTTATCATTAGAGATGAGACTTATACGTGTACGACCCAGAAACCAAAGCACAGTCGTCACAGTGGATGCATGCAGGGTCGCCGCGGCCAAAAAAGCACGACAGGTCAACAGCAAGATGAAATACATTTGCATGTTGAAAGCTTTTCTCGACTACCGTGATGCTGTGCGTCACGAATACGCACCAGGTCAAACTGTCGACAAACATTACTTCCTCGACGTTATCCGTTGTCTTCGTGACACAGGTCGGTTGAAGAAATCAGACCTTTGGAAAGTGGCAAGTTGGAAGCTGCACCATGACAACGTCCCTGCCCAGTCTTCTCAACTTATTAGGGAATTTTTGGCCAAGCACAACATCCCGCAGGTCCGGCAGGCACTCTACCCACCAGACACGGATCTGTGCGACTTTTGATTATTCCCCAAGCTCAGAACTCCGCTGAAGGGTTATTGATTTGGGACGAGTGAAGAGATCATAACGAATACGACGAAGCACCTGCAGGAGATACCGAAAACTGACTTTGAAAAATGTTCCAGGCAGTGGAAAGAACGCTGGGCAATGTGTGTCAGTCAGAAGAGGCCTAATTTGAGGGAGATTAGTGTCCTTGCTCTACAGATTAGTTATTTATTTTTTTAGAGCCTAAGGTCGGATACTTTCTGAACAAACATCCTACCCATCCTATCTCCCTCCCGCACCTCTTCTCTTCTTGCTTTTTCTCTCTTTTTATTTCTGTTCCCCTTCCCTTCTCCCCCTCTCTCTCTCCAACCTCTTCTCTATCTCGCCCTTTCCCCTCCCTACTTCCTCATACCCCTCCTCTTCCCACACCCTTACCCTCCTAGTTACTCGTTCTTCTCCTGTATCTCTCTATCTCTCCCTCTTACACTATCCTCACCACTTCCCCCACATCCCCATCTCTCTCTCTCTCTCTCTCTCTCTCTCTCTCTCTCTCTCTCTCTCTCTCTCCAGCTCATAGAATACCACACATCCACTCAACTTCCTCATAGAACATATCTCCCCCTCCCTCCCTCCCTCCCTCTTTGACCCTTGACCCCCCTCCTCCCCCCACCAGGCCATTACCACCCATGAGCCACGACCTGCGCTGATACTGCGGCCCTTCGGTGGGTCGTACTTCTTGCACCAACAACATTCAGCATTCACCACTCTGCCCAACCTCCACCATATCTCCACCAATCTCTCTCTCTCTCTCTCTCTCTCTCTCTCTCTCTCCTTCCACGCCTCACTTTTTTCTCCATTGCCTCCTATCTTCTCGCTCTCCTGCTGTGTCTTTTTTCTCCTCCACTCTCTCTTTTTGTTTTTTTTTCTTCCTTGTCCAATTTTCTTTTCCCGTTTCTCCTCATATATACATCTTTTCCATTTCTTCTCCCATATACCCCTTTCCCTTACTTCCGCCATATATTGCGTCCCCCAAATTTCTCCCTTTATAGAACAGCCCTTATATTCCCTCATATAACACACCCCTTATATTCCCTTATATAGCACGTCCTCTTATATCCCCTCATATAGCACACCCCTTCTATCCCCTCATATAGCACGACCTCATATTCTCTCTTTTCAGCAAGCCCTCATGAAACCCCCCATAAAGCATGCCTTTTATTTCCCCCCCCCCCATATCGCACGCCCCCTACGTCCTCACCTACAGTACGCCCACCACTACAGGTTACATGCTGATGGTGAGGCTGGACACGTAGGAGAGGTCCCCAGGAACGGCACGCAGGTAGGAAGAGGTTTACCGCGCTAGGCACAATGCATGAGACCACACTGTATTCACCGACAGAGCCTCGTCATGTCTTTTCTCTAATCCATGGCTTCTTTTGGGTTCCTAGGAAGGCCATGATATCTTTAATGTTGTAAAAAAATCGCTGTTGCAAATACTGTAACAAGACGCATATCATTAAGACTAGGAACGTCACTTAACATATCGATGTTGCAGATACTGAATAAATATCGGTAATGCCGCAGATATTGAAATACAGATTATCAGGATCTACCCCCATTCTTTTTTACGAGGAAGCTCTCTATCTGTTTTTTTTCCTCACCCCAAGGAAACTGTTTGATTTTTAAGAGAGTAACTATCATCGCAAGTTTGTTCTTTTTTGCAATGCCACCACACGCAGCGTTAGATTTTTTTTTTTTTTTTTTTTTTTTCCATGTCACAGCAACGTCACTGTCGGAGGTAGAGAGAAACACAGCACTTCACTTGAGACCACATTGTATTTACTTGGAGGATTTTGTGTTGTTGGATTGTTAACAGAGAAGAGAATCATGAGCAGTATCATTAGACATATCTTTAACAGTGTCATAATACCATCACTGTCGCAGATGAGATGCGCGTTATCAGGTAAGCGACGTCTCACTGTTTACTTGGAGGGTCTCATGATTGCTTATTTCTTTCTAAATTCACGGACCTGCTGAAAAAAAAGTAGCCGTATCGTAGTAAATACTATTAGACATAATCTTTAAAATGCCGCAAGACCATCACTGTCGTTTTTTACCTTGTTCAGTGAAATGATTTTTTTTTTTTTTTTGTATTTTTTCTTGCACCACCAGACGATTTTTATTCAGTTTCAGAATAATGTTTAGAGGTTGAGGGTTTAAACTGTCTGGTAATAGCAAGAATAAAATACAAAATACGTCACTGGAAAGGAGGAATCATGATGCTCGTTACTAGATTTGAGAGAGAACTTTATTTACCTACAGTACAGGATCTTTGAATTCCCTCTCCCTAACCCTCGGAGCTTGTTGGATTCGTGAGAGAGGAGACATATCGTTGGAAGTTCTCTAACCTTTCGACCTCGGGAGCTTTTCCAGTGGCGAGTGTAATCGTTTGGCGTTAGTGGGAGTAAAATATGAGCCATCAGCCGAGGTCCAGGGGTCAACACAGCCACAGAAGCCTCACTGTCGCCAGGAGTAAGACACAACATCAGGCTGGGGATCATGCTGAGATTACCTGAAGGAATTTTTTTTTTTACATTTTTTAAATCTACAGAGGTTGCTGGATTCCATGTAAAGTAATAATCCCTTCAATAATAACAGTAAGAATGGCCCTGTCTTTTAGGGCTCGAGATCCCACTGTTTTTGGCCTATCTGAAGGAACTTATTTTTGTATAATTTAATCCACAGGGCCTTTTGGATTAATAAACACAAGAAATATGAGTAACTGTTTTTCTACATCGCCATGGAGCTTCACTGTCGCTTGGTAAAAACAAACCTCGTCGGGCTTGACATCACGCTGTGTTTTATTGAAGGAACTTATGTTTCTTTCTAAAGGTAGGAGTTTGTTGGATTCCTAGTAAAGTAGTAGTGCCTTAAATAATATCACCAAAAATGTATGTCGTAGGTGATAAGACGCTTATGATTAAACTTGAGACAGTACTGAGTTTAACCTTATCTGAAGGACTCTGTCTACTTCACACAGAGTCTGGTACATTAGCAAGAGCATAGCAATATCAGTAGAAATATCAGTAAGAATATCAGTAGAAATATAAGTAGAAATTTCAATAGAAATATAAATAGAAATATCAGTAGAAGTATAAGTAGTAATACCTAACAGTGCCACAAGAACGTCACAGCTGCAGGTTACAGGACGCACACCAAGCTTTAGACCACAGTGTTTATCCGAGGAACATTATTTTCCTTTTTTTTTTTTTTTTAATATAATATACGGAATTCGTAAGGTTTCTTGTAGAGTAATAATTCCTTTAGAAAGGTCAATAAAGATATTCCTGTCACAGATAATAAAACGCACACACACACACACACACACACACACACACACACACACACACACACACACACACACACACACGCACACACGCACGCACGCACGCACGCACGCGCATCAAGTTTAAGACCACACTGTGTTTATCAAAGGGCCTTTCTTTCTTTTCTAAAATGCAAGTAGTTGGGTTCCTCTTAATGGTAATAATTCCAATAACATTACTAATAAAAAATCACCATTGCAAGTTATTAAACTCACATCAGAAGGCTATACATTACTCCTTTTAAAACTTAACTGAAGGACTTTATTTATGTTATTTTTTGTCCTTAGAGCCTTTAAAAATTACAACACGGTATCATTATCACTGGAAGTACCTTTAGAGCGTCAGTGTCACAGGTAACTAGCGCCAGATCGTCAGCCTTGAGATTTGACTCTGTTGATCTTAAGAATCTTGTGTCTGATTCTTCTTAGTCCATGGAGTCTGTTGGATTCCTAGTAAAGCAATAAAGCCTTCGAAAATGTCAATAAAATGTCACTCACGTGTAACAAGAGCAGTTTATAGATTTTGAGGCCATATTGTATTTGCTGCAATTACCTGGTGGATCTTTTTTTTTTTTTTTTTTTGGTTAGTGTTGTTATTATTGTTAATAATCATCCTTATCATCCCCATCATTGTTATTATTATTGTTATATCTATTTTTTATTATTATTAGTAGTAGTTTCAGTATCTTTATTATGATTTGCTTTCTAGCTTGTGGATCCTGATTGTTTGGTGTTTAAGTAATGGTTCCTTTAAAGATACCAAGATGAAATGTCACTGTCGTAGAAAATACGTCGCAGATCATCAGCGCTGAGATCATACTGTGGTAACTAGAAGAAATCTCTTTTCTTTTTTTATTCCATCCCGCAGATCGTGTTTTGGTAGTAAAGGAGCAATACCCTTGCTATTGTCAGTAAAACGACGAAACGGTATGTTATAAAACGCTCACCATCAGCTGTGTCATGGCTTCGTGTGTTTGTCCCTTTCTAGGCCGCGATGAAGTTGGTTTGGAAATAAGATAGTAGTAGTTGTAGTAGTAGTAATAATAATAATAATAATAATAATAGTAGTAGTAATAGTAGCAGTAGTAGTAGTAGTAGTAGTAGTAATAGTGGTAGTAGTAGTAGTAGTAATAGTGGTAGTAGTAGTAGTAGTAGTAGTAGTAGTAGTAGTAGTAGTAGTAGTAAAATAATAATAATAAATAATAATAATAATAATAATAATAATAATAATAATAATAATAATAATAATAGATAATAAGTGACAATATTATCAACAATAATAAAGATGATACTACTACTGCTACTACTAATAATAATTGTAATAATAAACTTAACCCCTTCAATCCGACCACTCATTTTTCCTTGTCTTCATCATTCCACAATTTTTTACACTCAGAAAATAAATAAAAAACTGGCAGTTAAGATCTTGATGGAGGAGATTTCTAACCCCTCCACTTCGAATTATATTTCCCAGCCAGAATGAAATCTCCAGAAAACAGGAATAAATGAATAAATAAATAAATAAAAAGGCGTCCTCGAGCTGAAGGGATTAATAAAGTCAATAAAGATATCACCGTGTCAGGATTTTAGACGTTCATCATCATCATCATCAGCAGTTTGATAGCCTCCCTGAAGCCACAAGAAAAGCCACAGTCCAAATACTGCCATAATACTCTTAATTATGGCCAAAAATAGGTGCTGTCGCGGGTAATAAGACTTGCATAATCCAGCCTTTCAAGGATTTTTCGTTTCTCTCTCTCTCTCTCTCTCTCTCTCTCTCTCTCTCTCTCTCTCTCTCTCTCTCCAAATAAAGCAATAATACCTTTAATAATGCCGTAAAAAGTAACTCTCAAATTTAATAAGACACACATCATCGGGTCTTTCAAGGATTCGGTGTTGTATTGTGAGATAGCTTTCATTTTCTCACTTTTTTCTTTTGTATATTGTCGGACTCCTGTGAAGACTTTACGCTTACTTTTGGCAGCTGCATAACGACCAGCTGTTTGATTTCTCTCTCTCTCTCTCTCTCTCTCTCTTAATACCTAGAATTTTCCACCTCACAGCACAACAATTCACAGTATTGTATAAACACGCTAGGTAAGAGAGAGAGAGAGAGAGAGAGAGAGAGAGAGAGAGAGAGAGAGAGAGAAAGAGACGCGGGACCTGAACACTTTCTTTCCCACGGGTATGGCAGTGGAGAAGATATATTAGTTTTTTTTTTTTTTTTTTACTCCCATCACGTAACCTCAAGCTGGAAACATATTAAATTTGTGGTGAGATACAGTGCTGCATTTTTGCGAATATTTTCGAAGAACCGCCAAGTCTGTAATTAAAGTTATGCAGGGTGATTAACTGTCTGATGCCCATGATATAAGATGTTTCATTACCATATCCAATTGATGAGCAGATCCGTTATTACCCCCCCCCCATTACCATGTGGATTATTAATGGACGGATTTAAATGAAGCTCCGTATTTACAATTTTCAGTGAAGGTCAGCCATACACTGAATTCTTTAATATCCAAACATTTGAACTTAAAGGGTCCGCCATCTTTGAATTCAAAAAGATATGCACTTTAGAAAGTCCTCTACATTTCATTTTAAAGAGATACATTTCAAAAAGTCCCCAGTATTTGAATTTAAAGTGATATGCATTTGAAAATGTCCCCAGCGTTTAAATTTAAAGAAATTGCATTTTAAAAAGTCTCCAACATTTGAATTTAAGGAGATATATACTGTACTGGCAATGAAATACTGTTCTTCCAGTAGCGCGGCGCCGAGTCCACATCATGCTATACAGTATTGGAAAATTGATGGCGGTATTTATTTTATTCTCCTGATTTAACTTTTTTTTTTTTTCCTGGCTTTGGGATTACCTTAAGGGATCATTTTAAAAAGAATCCTCGCACAGTTGATAAGCTAAACCAAAATATTATGAGGGAGAATGCGGTCATCCCAGTGGAAAAGTTGCACTGAAATATCGCTAATTGGAACACCGGGTTTGATTATGCTTACATGTTGAAATAGATCGTTTTTTGAACTTGATGTTGACTTTAAATAAATTGTAGTGAAGTGGAGAACGTCAGTACCAAAAATAGTTTAACTTTGTTCTTTAATAACGAAAATATTTGAATTATACTAAGGCATCTGAGTTGTGAATCACCGTATTTTCTGATTCACTGATGTGCATTTCTGAGGTTGCTGAATTGTGTGCTTAGGTTATATCCTGATGCACAAAAGTATATTCCTACAATTTCTTAAGTATGTCTCTAAGTTTTATGTCGTACTTAAGTGTATTACCAGGAATACTTAAGTGCTTACCGGTGTCTTGAGGTATATTTCGTTTCTTGTAAGTGTTTTTTTTCCGAGATTCTTAGGGGGGGGAATGCTTAGATTTTATCACTGTATATTGAGGTATGTTTCACAAGATTGCCGAAGAATATGTCCAGGTTTGATGATATACTGAAGAAATTTTTAACTCTGTCAGTCCCTCTCCTAACTTGGTAAACGATACGTGGGCACTTTGGGCACATGTTTTGAGGATTTTGGTGAAGGTCTTCTCTTTTATTCTTTTTCTTAAATTTACTGACTTTACCTTTACTGTCCTTATGTAAACAACACCCCAAGTTAAAGAGAGAGCTGTGTATGTCAGCATCATCATCATCATAAAATCCTGATGCTATTTTTTCCTTCACGTAGGGTGCCGAAGTCTAAAACAATTCTCTTAAATACTTTTCAGGACATGAATCAGAGAAAAAAGAAAATGATAGAAGTACCAGGTTTATTCCCTTTTTCCCCTCCCCCCTAACTTACCGTAAGAGGTACGAAGATGCTTGCAACACAAAAAGGTGCCAGGCAGTAAGGTCGCTACATCGTTACGCAACACAGAAAACTGTTTATCCTCTTCTTCCCATCCTTTTAGCCGAGTTTTACGACTCGCATGGAATACGTGTTTAGAATCCCCTCTCTCCTATCTCCTGGGACAGCTACTTGTGTATCAAATTAACAGGATATTGGCGAAAGTACTTGCAGTTACCAGTAAGTGCGGGTTTATGGTAAGTAGGGGTGAGACGAGGCTGATAACACACACACACACACACACACACACACACACACACACACACACACACACACACACACACACACACACACACACACACACACACACACACACACACACACACACACACACACACACACACACACACACACACACACACACACACACACACACACACACACACACACACACACACACACACACACACACACACACACACACACACACACACACACACACACACACACACACACACACACACACACACACACACACACACACACACACACACACACACACACACACACACACACACACACACACACACACACACACACACACACACACACACACACACACACACACACACACACACACACACACACACACACACACACACACACACACACACACACACACACACACACACACACACACACACACACACACACACACACACACACACACACACACACACACACACACACACACACACACACACACACACACACACACACACACACACACACACACACACACACACACACACACACACACACACACACACACACACACACACACACACACACACACACACACACACACACACACACACACACACACACACACACACACACACACACACACACACACACACACACACACACACACACACACACACACACACACACACACACACACACACACACACACACACACACACACACACACACACACACACACACACACACACACACACACACACACACACACACACACACACACACACACACACACACACACACACACACACACACACACACACACACACACACACACACACACACACACACACACACACACACACACACACACACACACACACACACACACACACACACACACACACACACACACACACACACACACACACACACACACACACACACACACACACACACACACACACACACACACACACACACACACACACACACACACACACACACACACACACACACACACACACACACACACACACACACACACACACACACACACACACACACACACACACACACACACACACACACACACACACACACACACACACACACACACACACACACACACACACACACACACACACACACACACACACACACACACACACACACACACACACACACACACACACACACACACACACACACACACACACACACACACACACACACACACACACACACACACACACACACACACACACACACACACACACACACACACCTTCCCCTCGTCAAATACAGAGTCAGTAGCCCTGCATCTCATCACGGTTGGTGTGGGGGAGAGGGATGGACGGGGCGATCTGGACTTTATGGAACCTGTTTACCCCACCGACACGGGGCATTCAACACTGTACCTGATGCGAGAGGGTGATCCAGCACTCCCAATCACTCTATGCGCTACTGTAATCCCTGCTGGAAGAGGATCCAACACCCTAAATTATTCCTTTCTTTTGATTAACACAGTGACTTCTTTCTTTTATGGTTCCTGTTCCAAGACGATAATATGAGAAGGGATCCGACTCTACCCCCCGCTAGAAGAGGATCCAACACTTATTATCATGCGTTTACTAATCAGGTCTATTTCAAAAGACCATGAGTGGTACTGGTGTGAAATTACTAACACGTACCAAATGGATTAGTGTGAAGAGGATCCAACACTACTATACGAGATCCAAACCAGTAACAGCTGCTAGAAAGGGATCCAACACTCTTACTCATTCCTCTACTTTTATTTTTTCGGAACTTATAGAAGATACTGAGTCAAAAAAAAAAAAAAAAAAATCGCGTTGTTTATAGGATTATATTTTGTTGATGGAAATACATGCATGCTCGAAACCTCTTGAATAGGAGGGCGATTCATCTTTTATTTTTATATTTATTCACTTATTAATGTTTATTTATTTATTTATTTATTTATTTGGTAAAACGAAACCTCTGTTTAGGATGGACAAAGAAACAGTTTATTTTTTCATTCGTTAGTATGGCATTCATTTTTTGTTACATATGTTTTAGACGTCGCCATATGACTTATTTCGTACTAGGAAAAAGAGCGCGTTGTGAAGATTAATTACGCCAGGTACAAGTGTGAAAATAGGTTTATGAATATCTTTAGGTTAATAAGTTTTTTTTTTTTTTTGTTTCTGAATATCATAGGAGAAAAACAATAAGCAACAACTTTTTGGAGAATGTAATAGAAAGTCATAAAGAAGTCACCATTTGAATATTTTTAATTTGCCTTCAACTGAGTAATACCTCAATCACCTTCACCTGAGCCAGAAATGAATGATCCCACCGGCGCGGCGTTGAGTAAAGGTAAAGGGGTTAGGGATCGTTGCTAGGTGGAATAGAAGGCATCAAAGCACCTTTTCCTTACCGATTTATATTCCTGTGTATACCGAAACGTTCCCTTGTACCGTATGTTACATCAGTTTACCATCGGCCTAGTTTGTATCAGTAATACTCAAGAGGGTATGAAGGGGTAATGTGTAAATCAAATAGCTAAGGAAGAGGTGTTAGGGGGTAAAACACTAGTATTGGACCAGGAGAAAGTGAATAACTTGAAGCTCTTGAATAATTCCTCTGTGCTGAATAAAACCATAATCACCTTCCCCTAAGTCAAGAAATGGATGACCTGACCTGCGTAGAAGATTGCAGAGGTCAAGGGTGATATCGAGGGCGTCTGGGCAATGGGAAGGGAGCAGCACAGAAGCGGGCAATAGAAAGTGGATCGGGCAAGTAAGAACGATGATGTAGGGTGATCTGATGAGCCTCTGATTTACGGACGAAAAGACATGACTGCTGGTTCTCGTAGATGCCCCTGAGGAAGATGAACAAAGCTGGAGAACAATGGGAGTCAGTGGGGACTGGGGAGGAAAGGAGAAAATTGAGTGGCTAGAGAGGAGGACTGAGAAAGAAAAGAGGGAGGGAATGGAGAGGATGGAGAAGAGTGCTGAGAAAAGAGGGAGGGAATGGAGAGGATGGAGAAGAGAGCTGAGAAAAGAGGGAAGGAATGGAGAGGATGGAGAAGAGAGCTGTGATGATGATATAATTAATGAGCAAAAAAAGAGGACTGGAAAGAGAAATTAGGTAAAAAAAAATGATACACACACACACACACACACACACACACACACACACACACACACACACACACACACACACACACACACACACACACACACTGTAGGATTAGGAAAGAAAAGGAAGAAAACAGACTATGAAGTAGAATACAAGTCAAATAAGTGACTGGAAAAAAAAAGTAAAAAAGAAGAGACAAGGAAAACAAAAGAAACGAGAAATTAAAATGAACAGAAATGAATAGTGGGAGTGAGAGAGGACAGAGGAGAGGAAGGCTGAGATAAGAATTTTGATGCTGACAAGAGACGTTGAGAATATTTATTGGAGAGGTCTTAAGTATATATAAGAATGCGAAAACTAAAAAGAAAGAACTTAAGGAGGAATTTAAAGATAACAGAACTGAGAGAGTCGAAAAACTAGAAAGACGAGAACTGGAAACGTTAAAATCAGAAGGATGCAATCAGTATTAATTTCAGAGACTAGTATGGAGGAAAAAAGCATGGAAAAGATGAAACAGAGACGAAAAATGAAGGTGAATAAGATGGAGAAAAATGGGAGAGAGAGAGAGAGAGAGAGAGAGAGGGGGGGAGAGAGAGAGAGTCGAAAGCTGTCGTGACGATAAGAGAAGCTAAGAACACTGAGGATGAGGATTAGACTGGAAAGCAACAAGGAAGAAGAAAAGAGTGTGATTCCAAAGAGATATAAAAATAAAAAAGACGAAGGAAAGAGTGAAATGAACACAGCAAAGATGGAAAGAATAGCAGGCCTATGATAGCGAAGACGGCAACAGAAGGGGGAAAAATGGAAAAAGTCGAAAGGAATTCGAACAGAATGAAGGTACGAGCAGCAGTGTGATGAGACGAGACAACAGGGGACATAATTCATGGCCCAGTTACCCTTGAACACTGTGGCTCTGGGGTTCCTTAGACAAGGTGTGGACTGCATTTTTTTTTTTTTATCTTGGGCCCGCTCAAGCCGTCCCCCTAAATAACTCCCCTAGCCACGGGACCTACTGTTCGCTTTTATCAGGCTCCCAGCAGACGATTTTACTCAGGGAAGCTTCTACTTGGGAAGGGGGTTAATGAAGGCTATGTCCAATCCCTCCTGTTCAAAAAGACTCCCTTGATCTGAATGAAATCGTCTGGTGATCGCAGGAACCCCCCCCATCCCTCCATCATCAGGTCCTTTATTGCCCCATCAGGAGCGTAAGGGCCCGAGGTAGGGTACCTAGATATTTGAGACGAAAATGATTAGTCGCGCCTCCTGATTGGCTTACTATAAACCTTAAACCCAGACCATTTCTCAGACTAAACCCCTTCAGATACCTCCAGCTGGAGCACCTTAACCCACTAGACCACCAGACAAGATGGCAGGAATGAATATGGTCCTGTAGCTGAAGGGTTTAGTGATGTGGGGGAAACCGTGCGCATTGTGACTGACGCCGAGCTGTAATAGGGTCGAGGAGAGAGGGGGGGGGGCCTTTGCCTTGTTAGGATGATCGGGTGAAAGTGCTGAGAGACGAATGACCACGGGGAAATTGCCGTGATGTAGAGCTGCTGGTCAGTAGTGTATAGGAAGCCAGGAAGGTAAGGCGAGAATCTGAAACGAGAAAGATGAATGGCCCCGGGGAAAGTGCGATGATGCAGAGAGTTGCTAGAATGGACAAACAGGGACCGAGATTAAAATCTGCCGTGATAGGAATTCGCTAGAGGGTATGAAAAATAGCACGAAGGTAAAGGTGAAAATCTGCAACAAGGGATGAAGTGAGGGGCGGCAGAGACGAACGTGCCTGGGGAAATTATTGCAGTAATGGAAAACTGCTAGATGATAGAGAGTTGACAAGGAGCGCAGTGGCTGAGGTTAATATGCCGTGATCTGAAGCTGCTGGAGGGCACGGAGACTGAGGTGAAAATCGAGAGGCGAGATAGATGAATGGGCACTGGGAAATTGCCATGATGTAAAGCTACCAGACAGTATGGATAAATAGCACGGGGGTGGAGGCCAGAATCTACAGTGTTTAAAGCCAGTAGAGGCTATAGGTTGAGCTGCATAGTCTCGCCCCCTTTCCATCTAGTTCTCTAATGCGGGAGTTCACAGAGAGACTTAGTATTTCATTTAGGGAACTCGTAAATTCTGGAACGGTTTTCATGTCTGTTTTGTCCTACCGCCTATGATCATCAGACTCTTTAACTGCAGTGTGTCCAGGCACCTCGATATGAATGAAGCTTGGTTTTGGCTTCTCTTTTTGACAGTTTTCTTTCGAAGGGACAGGTATAGCAGGTTTTAGCACTGGGTTCCTATTATATTTCAGTTTTCTTTCGAAGGGACTGGTTTAGCAGATTTTAGCATTGGGTTCCTATTATATTTTTGTAATAAAAAAATGGTGGCGTAGGGTAAGATGAAAACTGGCAAAGGGATGGACGGAGCTGATTGAAAAGATAGACGTGAACAAGAGCCAACTGCCGAGATTCAAAGCTGACGAAAGATACAGACGATAGTATGAGCGTTGAGTCAGAAATTTGCAAGAAGGGATTGATAGATATTACAGTAGCTCAAGCGAAAGTGTACACAAGCTTATGAATGAATATAGTAAAGGGGCGAGAACTGTTGGGAGGGAGAAAAAAAAATAAGGGGTGGGTTTTCTTGTTAGGGGAGAAAGGAGAGGGCTGTGTGAAGGGGGCGTTAAGAATGGCGCTGTGTAAATTGGCGTAATGTAAATCTGATGGAGTGGGTGTGTGCCAATAAAAAACAGAAGCTTATGAGATGCCCAGCCAGACTCATCAATAGGTACGATATAAGGGAAAATGAAAAATAAAATGGGTAGTTGAAGAGACAGAAAGACGGGAAAAGAAGAGGATTATTCGCAGAGCCCCGAGTTAACATGGAAGGGTTGAGGTTAAATTTAACAGACTGATGTATAGTTATTGTAGGATAGGAACATGGAATATATAATGGGAAGTTGAAAAATCAGAGAAAAAGACGGTAAAAAAAAAAAAAAAAAAAAAAGAGAGAATCGAAGAATTAAATCGCGTCTGGATTTTGTTTATTGAAAAGATAGAACAGTTTCGGCCCGACTTGAACTCTCTTCAGCGAAAGAGGTTTCATACTTGTCGTCCTCAGTCTTTTTCCCACTGCGTATAATCTTCAGTCAGTGTGTGCAGGCATCTCGAATTGAATGGATCTTAAACTTGGCTTTCTCATTATTCAGTTTTTAAAGGACAAGGTTGACATGCCCTTAGTCTTGGGTTCTTTCTTTACTGCATGAAATGTTTAATAGAAAAAGAATATTTGTAGAGCCTCGAGTTTACAACGTGTACAGAGGGCAGATATCACAGGTTGATGAACAGATAAAGAAAGGGGGCAAGATAGGAAAAATGAAAAATTGTAGAAAAGGTAGAAGAGGGACGTTGATGAGGCAGAGAGAAAGACGGGAAAACAGAAGAAAATAGAAAAGTAGGAGGGAAGTTGGAGAGACAGAAAGACAGGAAAGCAGAAGACAGGTAGAAGAAGAGGAGGGAAGCTGATGAGGCAAGGAGAAGGACTAAGGGAAAAAGGAAAAAAAGGAGAGTTAAGTTGACAAACTGGAGAGAAAGACGGGAAAAGAGAGGGAGAGGACGAAAAGCTGACGTGACAAAGACGAAATCATAAAAGAGGATGGAAGCTGAAGAGGCAGAGAGAAAGAAGAAGGGGGGGGAGGAGGAGGAGGAGGAGGAGGAGGATTGAAGAGATAGAAAGGCAAGAAGATAAAAAATAAAATGGGATGTTGGAGAGACACAGAGAAAGACGAAAAAATAAGGAAGAGTAAGGGGGAGGATTCGCAGTGCCCCAAGTTCCCAACGAGGGGTTGGGGTCAGGTATCACAAGGGAGCGAGGTGCGTTGCCTCATGGCGGGGTCATCCTCATCACTCACTCACTACCTCCTCCTGATCATTACCTCACTCACGCCCAGCCACACAAAGGCATCGCGAGACCAGCCACTATCTGTGATGCAGGGAATGCGAGGCTCTGACGTATCGCGTCCAGCAGGGTGAGTGTGCATAGACTTTCCCACGCATAGGTCCAGTACAAGGTTGCTCGTTTTCACTTTTATTTTCTCCTCTAAGCATGGTCCTATGTAAGACTGATTATTTTTTTTCTTATCTTGAATCATACAGCTACCAAACACTTCACAACCAAGCTCAAGTGAAGTGTAGTAATTCGTGTATCAGATTGATTTTTATACCTTTATCTTTAATCTACAGTAATCAAACACTTCACAACCGGACTGGAATGAAGCATAATTCATGTATAAGAGTACTTGTTATATTTTTATCTTCACTTATGCAACAATCAAAATATTTCACAACTAAACTAGGAAGAAGCAAGATTCATATATAATATTACTTATTACAATTTTTTCCTCAATCATACAACTACCAAACACTTCACAAACAAACAGCTGGAATAGACGACAGCATAAGAAAAAAAATTAACAGTACGATATCTTTAAATTTACTGCTACGGAGACTTGATTATTGTAAGACCTGGCTAAGATCCTTTATAATTTACCATCCCAGAGGCCCAGAGATATTGTGTCATGGCTGGTGAGACGAGTGACGAATGTGCAAGAAAGTGGTGAAGTGCACCGTCGGAGTTTCCCTTTGTATAGCAGCACTTATCGCAGGGACCCGAGGCACTTATTGAAGAAAGTGGAGGAACAGGTTACTTGTGGTGGTGGTGGTGGTGGTGGTGGTGGTGGTGGTGGAGCGTACCTGAATGTGGTAGAGCCATTTTTTCTGTGCTTTATCTATGCTGTATTGCGTTTTTCTGTTATGTAAAGTACGACTATATTGACCCCCCCCTTTTTTTTCTGCGCTCAAAATTAAGACAAAATTGCTTTAAAATGCCATTACCTTTCTTCTAAACATTTATTTACCTGAAAATGGTGCAGTTATTTTTCTGTGCTTCATCTCTGCTGTATAGCTTTTTCTTGCTCCCCAAAGTACGACGAAATTGCCTTAAAATGCCCGTCCTTTATCCCTGAACACCTGTTTGCCTGAAAGCGGTACAGGTATTTTGCTGTCTTTTATCTCTGCAGCGTTAATTTTCTTTTCTTTTCTTTATTATCTGTCTTGCATACGACTAAATCGCTTTAGAATGGCCTGCCCCCTCTCTCTGAACACTTATTTATCTGAGAGTGGTACAACTATTCTTCTCTGCTTTATCTCTGCAGCGTTACTATTTCTTTCTGTAGTGTACGACGAATTTCCCTTAAAAAATTCTCGTCCTTCTCTCTGATCATCTGTTTCCTTTCTTTTTCAGTCACCTATTCTTTCCCTCTAATACTTCCCTGCTTCTTTCATTAATTACTCTTTCTCGTAAATCTTTTCACACATATCTCCTCTCATGATGAAGTTGCCTAATTTGAAATGTTCTTCCCCTCCTTCCGATCTCTCTCTCTCTCTCTCTCTCTCTCTCTCTCTCTCTCTCTCTCTCTCTCTCTCTCTCTCTCTCTCTCTCTCTCTCTCTCTCTCTCTCTCTCTCTCTCTCTCTCTCTCTCTCTCTCTCTCTCTCACCATATTTTCCTCCTCTCTTTTACCTGTCTTTCTTCATCCACACCTCCTCCTCCTCTCCATTCATACCTCCTCCCATAACACAACCTCCATCAGACAATAACAACTTAGCCATTATTCTCGTTGGGTAAGGAGGCTCCCTAGCACCTCTTCCTTAGCGAGTTATTTTTGAATATAGCTTGTTAGTATCCTTTTGACGTTATTTATGAAGAGTTTGGCGAGGTTTGAAGGACTGACATAACACAGAGTAGGACAATGAGTAGTAACAAACAAATAAAGTAATTACGAAAAGGTGTTAGGGAGCTCTAGTCTCTGGAATCCATTAGTAACAACAACGACAATTATTCTGTCCGCGGGTCACGAACCTCTCAACACACGTAGCCTAATTAAAAACCCTTATTCCAGGTGGCTGTATCTTGAGAATCTGGCACTTGACCTTTGTACCTCCGTGTTAATGGGAAGACGTGGGAAAGAGGGCAGGTGTGAGAGGAATTTCACCTTGAGCTGCTTTGTTACTCATCGTGAGGAAAAAATGGGTTCAGTTGACTTTCTGCGCCGTATGTAGGGTTATTATTTGGTTTGGGATCCGTAATGATGATGGTGGTGATGGTGGTGGTGGTGATGGTGATTGTGGTGATTGTGGTGGTGAGGGTGATGGTGATGATGGTGGTGATAGTGATGGTGATGGTGATGGGTCTTACAAAAAAAGTACGGATAACATATGAAACTCGGCTCCCACACATTCTGTGACGAAGGATATGAGTGATGATATATATATATATATATATATATATATATATATATATATATATATATATATATATATATATATATATATATATATATATATATGTAATTGGGTGTGACTGGGTGTGTCTGGTATTCTGGGTAACT
This sequence comes from Coenobita brevimanus, assembly GCF_032717465.1. Classification (NCBI taxonomy): domain Eukaryota; kingdom Metazoa; phylum Arthropoda; class Malacostraca; order Decapoda; family Coenobitidae; genus Coenobita; species Coenobita brevimanus. The sequence continues at coordinate 36,958,920 of NC_136977.1, forward strand.
AAAAATCCTAGTCTAATCCAGTATTGTTTGATCTCTCTCTCTCTCTCTCTCTCTCTCTCTCTCTCTCTCTCTCTCTCTCTCTCTCTCTCTCTCTCTCTCTCTCTCTCTAAGTAAAACCGTTTAGGTAGCCAAAATAAAATCAGACATAATTTTTATTTTTACTGAAAGGATTAATGAATGACAAAACAGAAAATATGTACAGTCTGCATCAGCAGTCCTGTCACTTCTCCTGCTTTTTTTTTTTTCATTAACTTTGAAAATTAGTCTCGTGAATCCAAACTAAATAACACTGATGACAAATATATATGTAAAAAAAAGAATTTAAAAAAAGGAAAAAATCAGTGTCTCCTGCTCCTCATTACCCACACTTTTTTTTTCGAAAACCAGAAAGAGAAAAGCCCGAGATGACGATATGACTTTTGGTGACGACTGTACATACCACATTATTTTTTTTAAGTGCTTCGTCCGGTCTTTCTGAATTTATAATGTAGTGTGAGTACGATTTGTGTGTGTGTGTGTGTGTGTGTGTGTGTGTGTGTGTGTGTGTGTGTGTGTGTGTGTGTGTGTGTGTGCTTGGGCGGGTAAAATAGGATCCTGGAGTGGCGAGCCTCTACAATAAAAATACCTGTTTTAGGAGGCCATAAATTGAAGCGCGTCTTGTTTTTGGTTTCCGTTATGGCGTGGGTATTAAAGATGCCTCATATTTTAGGGTCCAATAATGGTGGACTTCTTGGTAAATATATATACATATAAAAAAAAAGCTTAACTCTTTTAGCATCCCATTATGGTGCGTGCCTTATATAAAAGTACCTACTGTTTGAGAATTTAATGATGTGCTTATTGTGTATATGCTTTTAATTATTTTTTATTTATATTTGGGGGGATTTTTTAATGGTCTGACTAACGCATGAAAGCCTTGGTTTAATCACGCTTGTTCTAATGCTGTTCGCAACAAGGAGAGGTCCTATAAAAAGTACCGGAGCCAACCCACCTCTGAATCACATCTTTTATACGTTTCTGCCCGGAATCGTGCTAAGTCTGTTATTCGCTCTGCTAAATATAATTTCATCCTTACTAAATGCTCTCAACCTTCTAACTCGAATTCTTCCCTCTCCTTCTGGCACCTTACCAAAAACCTTTCTAACAACTTTGCCTCATCATCCTTCCCTCCTCTTTTCTACTCTGATGGCTCTGTAGCTATTTCTTCTGCTGATAAAGCAGATCTCTTCGCTCAGACTTTCTCCTCCACTTCCACCTTAGACGATTCCGGTACTTTTCCTCCATACACTTCCCCCCTCTGATTTCCTCATGGCTGACATTAAAATTTCTTCAGCTGATGTATTATCTGGCATCACAGGCCTCAATATTAATAAGGCATATGGGCCTGATGGAGTTTCTCCTGTTGTTCTCAAGAACTGTGCTTCTGTGCTTACACCCTGCCTAGGCAAACTCTTTCGCCTTTGTCTGTCAACTTGTACCTTTCCTTCTTGCTAGAAGTTTGCTCTCATTCAGCCAGTCCCAAAGAAGGGTGACCATTCCCAACCCTCTAACTATCGTCCAATTGCTTTAACATCCTGTATCTCAAAAGTTTTCGAGTCTGTTCTTAAAAGAAAAATTTTAAAGCATCTTTCCTATCACAACCTTCTTTCTGATCGTCAGTATGGGTTTCGTCAGGGACGCTCCACATGCGATCTTCTCACCTACCTTTCAGACTCCTGGTCATCCTCTTTTCAGGACTTTGACGAAAGCTTTGCCATTGCACTTGACATCTCAAAGGCTTTCGATCGAGTCTGGCATAAATCTTTAATTTCCAAACTGCCCTCTTACGGTTTCTATCCTTCTATCTGTGACTTCATCTCTAGCTTCCGTTCTGGTCGTTCTATAGCCGCTGTTGTAGACGGTCATCGTTCTTCTCCTAGATCTATTAACAGTGGTGTTCCTCAGAGCTGTGTCCTATCACCTACCCTCTTCCTTTTATTCATCAATGACCTTCCAAGCTGTACAGCTGACCCTATCCAGTCATACGCTGATGACTCCACCCTTCACCTTTCCATTTGATTCCCTCAACGTCCATCTCAGCATTTACTTCAACAAACAAGGGATGAGGCTATGGCACACCTAATGTCTGACTTGGCTCATATCTCTGACTGGGGTAAAAATAATCTGGTTGTTTTTAATGCAGTTTTTGCACCTATCAACCCGACAAAATCTTCAACAGATATATCCACTAATGTTTAATAATATTCAGCTTAATCCTGCATCATCCTTGAACATGCTTGGGGTTTCATTCACTCGGGACTTATCTTGGAAAGATCGTATTACATCTCTTGTGAAATCTGCTTCCAAGAGATTGGGTGTGCTAAGCCGACTCCGTTCCTTCTTTACCCCTGCACAATTGTTGACTCTATACAGGGGTTTTATCCGCCCCTGTGTGGAGTACAACTCTCATGTGTGGGGAGGCCCCCCACATACAGCTCTTCTCAGTAGGGTGGAGTCAAAGGCTTTTCATCTCTTTAACTCTCCTGCTCTTACTGACTCCTTTCAACCTCTGTCTCTTTGCCGCACTGTTGCATCTTTATCTCTTTTCTATCGCTACTTCAATGGTCACTGCTCCTCTGAACTGTCTGCATGCATTCCTCCACCTCTACGACGGGTGCGTAGCACCCGTCTAGCAGCAAACTCTCATCCCTTTTTTGTCCAACTCTCTAATGCAAGAGTTAACCGTTACTCCCAGTCCTTCATTTATGCAATAGGTCAACTCTGGAGCTGTCTCCCTCTGTCTGTATTTCCTGCTTCCTATGATCTCCAAGATTTCAAACGCAGTGTGTCCAGGCATCTCGAAATGATCGGATCTTGAATTTGGCTCTCTCTTGTATTTTGTTTTTCTCTTGGAAGGAACAGTTTTGCGGGCTCGTTGCCTTTGGTTCCTTCTTCCTCACGTAAAAAAAAAAAATAAATAAATGTTAACCTCGCCTTGGTTTAATATCTCTTAATGTTTCTGCTGTAAATCATCATCAGCATCAGCTTCATCACCTTATTTCCACTATCACACACTGGGTAGATAGGATCCAGAGAGACGAAAAGGAACATACAAAATCAGAATGAAGTATCACCAGAATAATCGGTGAAATTAGTTTAGGTATTCAAGTTGATGTGGCGGGGGCTTGTGATGTGATCATGTGGTGTGGTGGCAGACTATGATGGTATTGTGGTATGGAGTGGTGTGACAGCAGACTGGGAGGACATGGTGTTATGGGGTGGGGTGATTGGATGCATGATGAGCTGTACGTCTGTTTTCCGCCACCACAGGCCACAATCAGGCTGAAGTCAGGTCCGTATCCTTGAAGCTTTCCTTTCTGCTATAAAGCTAAATCAAAGCTAAGTGGCTACACATTATCTCCTTCTGTTGGTACCATAACACCACAGTAAATTTTAAAAGTTCATGGGGATGAGGCCCATATCTTTGAAACTGGCATCTCTGCTTTTAAAAGTTAAGTTTGCCTAAATTCTCTCTATCTACCGTCAGTCACAATTAAATAATCATGAACTCGTGGCCAGGTCCATATTTATACTCCCCTCTCACGCATGGCCAGAATAGCGTAATCTTGCCGTGGGTGCTGGAGTGGAGAAAGCAGCCTTCCATCAAGCAGTGTGGAGCCTAGTGGTCGTCTGCCTTAACTTGGTGGAGATTTTCGTTCTTTTGTTGCAAATTTTCCGTAGCTCAGGGACGGAATAAAATAGTGCTACGGCTCTACATACTGCGACTCTACATCCCTCTCACAGCGTTTTTTTCATAGATATGGTTCATCCACCTTATTTTGGAGGAGATTTTCGCCCTTTTGTGGCATATTTCCCAGAGCTCATAGGCAGGATAAATCAATACACTGGCTTTACATCTTTTCCTTAACACTTTTTCGTGACCAGCACCGTATTTCAGTGTTTATGTCTTGCTATACTCAGCATTCAGGATAGAAAAATGGCTGTTTTACGGAGAGTTAACTGCTGAATCCAGGTGACGCATTTTTTTTTTTTTAATCTTGTTCTCTCCACTCATTTATATTCACCCTGGAATGGATCTGCAGTACCTAAGGGGTTCTGTGAAGTCTATACCTATTTTTTCCCGATCAGAGTCTCGTCAAGCTGAATGAAATCGTCCGTAGATGGCAAGAATGAGATATGAAAAACGCCACCGACCTGAAGAGGTTAAAATGAACGGAGAACAGAGTTGGGAAGCCTCGTGGACAAGCCAGCGCGTAAAGTGGCGAAGCTACGAGCCCAACACCCACATTAAAAACCGGTTATGACGCCGTAATCACCTTCTTTAAGCTTAACAAATGAAAATCGATATATTATCAGAGATGCAAAGATTTTTATCAGCGAACCGAAATGAGCAGCTAATACTCCCTCCAGTGAGGGAATGACAGCACTCCCAGGCCTGATCAGCACCAGATCCCCCCGTTCCACCCCAGCACCCCACCTTCCTCCCTTTCTTCCACGCTGCTGAAAAATTGGCAGTGTTTTGTGAAAGTGGCTGAGGACTAGAAGGAAGAGACTTGGGGCAACTCGACACTTGTGCTGCCTACTCAACTTTGACCATGCTGAACACGTACTCTGCAAGGCACTGTGCTTGGAGGCAGACACTGCTTATTTACTGTATCACCTGGATAAGGAGGGATGCAGTGGTTATGGTGGCATGCACTGGGTCCACCACAGCACATCAGAGTTAATGGACACAAAACCTCAGTCACCGGGTCACCTATGCTTGTGAAACATTGCACCCACAATACGTCCCTTCTGAAAACAAAGCCCATCGATTTTTAAGGCTCTACATCTACTGTAGTGGACGGTGTACTTAAATAACTTTCCACTTCCCACTTTACACACATTAGGCCTATACTAGAGACAAAAGTTATCATTTTTTAAAGGTTCTAAATCCCCACCTAACCACCTCCCCCCATCTTCGCACTTTGTGGATATTGTTTCTCGGTAACCAGACCACCCCTTATGCAACCTTACATACACAAGAGACCAATGGAAAAGTTGAATTCAATCAGTTTTCAGGATTCTCGGTTTGTCCCAATGCCTTCTCCTCCCCCTTCCATTCCGTCAAAATTTGTGGAAGCGTATAATAGGTAACCAGACTACCTTCTATCGTACAATTTTAAACACAAAAATGACATACGGCAGCTGTTTTTATTTATTTTCTTATTTACTCGTTTACTGACCCATGTACCCCCTGGATATATTGTGCCAGCTGCATTTATGGAGCTTAAAGTGGTAGAAAAAAGCCAGTGAATTATGTATTTTATGTTCTGTAGAGGTAGGGGAGAAGATGAGAGAGAGAAGAGAGAGGTATATGTGAGCAGGAGAAGGGAGGTTAAGAGACTGGTGAAGGAGAGTAAGAAGAAAGTGGATGAAGAGTTTGGGAGGAATCTGAGTGTGAAATGGAGGGGGATTAAGAAATTGTTTTCGAAGGAGGTAATAAAGTAAGGCAGTGTGAAAGGGGAAATAGTAGGGGAGTGAAAGATAGGAATAATAGATTGTTGGTGGAGAAGAGAGAGAAATTGAGGAGATGGAAGGAGCACTTTGAGGATTTGTTGAATGTAGAGAGTGAGAGCAGTATAAGTGGTTGGGGAATGGCTGGGAGAAGAAGAGATGAGAGGAGGGAGGAAGAGATCAGTAGGTCGGAAGTAGTGGAAGCGATGAAGAAGATTAAGTTGGGAAAGGCCCCAGGAATTGATGGAGTGTGTGGTGAAATGCTTAGGTATGGCGGTGAGATTGTTGTGGAGTGGATATGGAAGTTGTGTAGATTGGCTTGGGAAGAGGGAAGGGTTCCAGAGGACTGGAAATCAGGTATAATTGTTCCTCTGTACAAAGGAAAAGGGGAGAGAGAAGTATTTGGTAACCATAGGGGTATTTGCCTTCTTAGTGTGACTAGTAAAATATATGGTAGAATACTCATTGATAGGGTTAGGCATATGACAGAGGAGCTAGTTGGAGAAGAACAAGGGGGATTTAGGAAGGGAAAAGGGTGTGTAGATCAGATATTTGTTCTAAGATGTTTAGTGGAGAAGAGTCTAGAGAAGGGAAGGAAAGTGTATGCTGCCTTCATGGACTTGGAGAAAGCTGATGACAGAATAGATAGGCAAAGTATGTGGAAGGTATTAAGAATATATGGAGTGGAGGGGAAATTGTTGAGTGCTGTGAAGAGTATGTACGAGGGAGCTAGGGCTACGGTGCGAGTGGATGGTGAGCTGAGTGAGTTCTTTGATCTCAATGTGGGACTGAAACAGGGGTGTGTGATGTCTCCATGGCTGTTTAATATATATATGGATGGGGTTGTAAAGGAGGTGCAAGGTAGGGCAGTGGATGTGGGGGTGGCCCTAATGAATGAGGGTGAGATTTGGAAGCTTCCGGTGTTGCTGTTTGCTGATGATACAGTATTGTTGAGTGAAGATGAATGGGAGTTGCAAGGTTTGGTGAATGAATTTGGGACAGTGTGTAGGAGGAGGAAGCTGAAAGTTAATGTAAACAAAAGTAAAGTTATGGTGTTTGAGAGGAATGAAGTCACAGAGTGTGCAGTGAGGTTGGTGAGGATATGGAGAATGTGAGTGCATTCAAGTACTTGGGTAGTGTGATGAGTAAGGATGGAACTTTGGGGGATGAAGTACGTGAAAGGGTACAGCAGGGAAGAAATGTTGTTGGTACACTGAAAGCAGTGATGAGAAATAGGGAGGTGAGTATGGAAGTTAAGAAGTCACTGCATGATGGTATTGTGATCCCTACCCTGACGTATGGAAGCGAGGCATGGACCTTGCAAGAGGGGAACAAGTCAAGAGTGAGAGCTGTGGAAATGAGTTACTTGAGAGGAGCATGTGGAATGACGTGGAGGGACAGGTTGACGAATGAAGAAGTGAAGGAACGTTGTGGGGTAGATGTGGATGTGGTTGAAAAGATTAGGAGAAATACACTGAGGTGGTTTGGACATGTGGAGAGAATGGAGAATGAAAGACTGACTAAGAGGGTGTATGTAGGTGAGGTGGAGGGAGGGAGAGGGAGGGGTAGACCAAGGATGAGGTATGGAGTTGAGAGGTATATGAGGGAGGGGGGGGGTGAGTTTGGGGGAGGGTAGTCAAATGGTGGGTGACAGAGTGACTTGGAGGCGTTTTGTCTGCGGCCACCCTTTGCGGGATTAGGGCGTCGGGCTATAGATAGATAGATAGATGTTCTGTTTACCACAACACACCACCACTCCACACCACACAGCACACCACACCATACCACACCACACCCCGCACCGCGCCCAGCACCACACCACACGACACAACTCACCACACCCCACACCTTACCACACCCCAAACCAGATCACCCCATCCCACTCCACACCACACCATCCCACCACCCACACGTAGTTCCCAGAGAAGAGTCAATTATAAAAGTCTAAAATCCCATTAAAACCCATAAATCCCCACCATCCCACTCGCTCAACTGCCTATAAATAAGCCAATGGAAAGGGTGACTGCGATAAAATGGGCTAATTGGGGGCATGACTACCTTTGCCTGCCATTTACCTCCAGATATACGACTCTCAGTGGACGACAGTTATTATTTTGAGTCGGACACCGAAAAAAAAAAATGAATGAAAACGACGGATATAGTTCCCTAACAGTTCTGTTTACGACTTCAACAGTGTCAGGACGCCTTGTTATTTTCCTTGCCGACTGGGAGAGACTTTTAAGGTTCCTTTAAGATGAATAAAATCGTCTGACATTGCATGGATTAAAAAATGAAAGACGATTATAATTCTACAGTAGGCCTATGTCTCTCGTTTGGTGTTGCACAGAGTAAATTGTTAAAAGTGCATCTTGTTACTGAAGATCTTACAAGTAATAATTTTCAACTCGTTTAGTATCAAGAGTTCCATTTAAGCTGAATAAAGGCATCATGCAAAAGTAAAATAAATCCCAGAAAAAAAATAAACCAAGACGTTATGCTACGGAAAGTGTTTAGATACCCCAGTTTTAAAATATGGTCGAGAGAAGAGGACTCTCAGTGCAATGGCAAATCGGGCGAAACAGGAACTAGCAGAAGAGTTCATGTACCCACAGCAGGTGCAGTGGCAGAAAAGAGACTATGTAAGTGACGTGAAGAGCAGAGTGACCCAAGGATGTGAAGTGGCTGGTGCTATGAAGAGGCTGGTGCGGAACGGAGGTCTGAGGAATGAGGCTAGTAGAGCAGTGTGTGAAGATATGTTAGTGCCCACATCAACATTTGGGCATGAGACCTTGGAATAGTATGAGTGTTTAAAATAAAAGGCCATACCCGTGCGTTTTTCTAAGTAATGCAAGTGTTTAAGTGGGGTGGATAGAGAAGAAACAGGTTCCTGAAGATGTCGAAATTTGAAGTCTTTTGTGTGCGATGGAATGGTCACGCTGAAAGTACGGATGTGAATAAGATATGTATTAGTAGATTTGAGGGTAGGAGGAGGTGTGGAAGACCAAGAAAGAACTGGATGGATTTGGTAAGGGAATGTTTGAATAAACAGAATGTGTACGAGTATACTGTTGAAGATAAAATGTTGACGAATAATCAAAGTAGATGGATGTAGTTTGTATGGAGTAGCACATGATAAGAGCCACACCCCTTTTCTAACATGGCAATCAGCGAAATAGTCTTTTCCCTTCGGGCGTTACTAATTGCGTTTGTGTGTGTGTGTGTGTGTGTGTGTGTGTGTGTGTGTGTGTGTGAAGGGAATGTTAGGTCTGTGAGGCGATGCCAAAAATTTTAAGGTCTTGAATGAGCGGATGGATGGGTGACTTATTTCCCAATGCATACTGTTGGTAGCTCTGTTTTGATGTTTTCTTATTTCCTGTTTCTGGATCCCTTACAATTCACGTATTAATGGAAAAAATAGGGTTAGAATGATGGTTGGATGGTTTCTTTCCCTCTCTCCACTACAGGCCTCAGATGAGCTGAATAAATTCACTTGGTATTTAGAAGGGTTGGCTATGCTAACAGAAATATATTGGTAGCGAAACATTATCAAAACTCGTCCATGTTCATTTTCCGCCCTACTTGCACAGATCCTGCGTCCCCCTTACCTATAATTACCTGGGGTCCTATTACATCATACCTTCCACCTCACCTGCCCTTCTCCTTTCCCCTACCTGAAATTACCTGGTGTCCTATTACGTCATACCTTCCACCTCACCTTCCTGGCTCCTTACCCCCTACCTGTAATTACCTGGTATCCTCTAACGTCATACTTTGCAGCACCTGGGATGCGGCCTGGTTATACGGGCGTCCGGTTCCCCAGATGAAGTACTTAACGTGTCCTGGTTTTTGCTGTGTAGCATGATGGTTGGGGTGTCTTCTTACGTACTTATCTGCTTGCTTACCTACCTACCTACTTTCCTATCTATCTTGCTACCGATCTCCTCTGCCAGTCTTGTACTGTACCTACCTACCCACGAACCGTCCTTCAGGCCACTTATCTACCTACCTGTATCTCCTTATCCATGTAGATACTTCCCATCCTACCTACTGTAATTACTTACCTTTCTTTTCACCTGTTTACCTACCTACACACACACTTCCTTCCTACCTGTCTACCTACCCACCCACCTCACTACCTCCCTCCCTCTCCTGCCTGTCCACCTACCAACCCACCTCACTATCTACCCACCTCTCTCCCACCCACCCACACGCCAACTGCCCTCTTCCACGCCAATACAGGAGTCGCTTTTTTCGCGTTTTTCCGACGTTCATTTTGGCTCGTCCTTTAAGCCTCGCAAAACCTTAATTGAGCAGCCGGCATCCTGAGGCGGGTATCATTATGCACGCGGCTGTCTCTCTCTCTCTCTTGTATTAGGCATTTTGGGTTTTGTAGGAGTCTGCGTGCATGTTTTCGCTCTACGTCACGGGAGAAAACGTAATGAAGGCTTCCTGATTTCTCGACGGTGGCGAATATAATCGATTTAGAGTTGAAAGCAAAGGTAAAGGTGGGGTTAAGACGCCACGAGGTGCTTGGCCACGGTGCTCAGTTCCTTAAAATATGTCTTTAGTTTGTGGTGGGCTGGTTATTCACGGCATCATTCAAGTTACCACAGTTACTTGCCTT